>NC_052489.1:388489-392731 GCF_009730915.1 Dioscorea cayenensis subsp. rotundata
GTTGCGGGTGTTAAACGACCTCGTTCGCCGCCAAGCTGCAACAAATGTCTTCGCTCTTCTCATACAACGGCTGAGTGTAGGCATCTTCTCACCTGTAAGCGCTGTGGAGGGGCAGGTCACCTGGCGACAAATTGTAGGGTTGAACTTCCCTCGCCTCCACGTCGCAGACGCGTCCGGCCGGTGGCTCATGAATCTCAACAGGGACTGGATGAGAGAGGGGAGACCGGCACTAAGAATGTTTTAGCTCAGCCATCACGACCTCGGTGGCAAAGGTCACATCTCTCCATCTCCTTGTCACAGGAGACCTCCAAACTGAGGAGGGAGCTATCGAAGATCATCGTCCTCGATATTGTTTCAGGCCAGACTAACGAAGATATTCTTTGCGAGTTCCTTCCTGGAGCTCTGAACACCCCTCGTGTTGAAGCGGTGTATGAGTTCAAAGATAACTCATACCTCGCCACTCTAGTCAGTGAGGAAGAAGCGATCAAGGCCAGTAGAATTGGAGAGCTAAGCTTACCTTCTAAGATTGGGCCATGTGTTTTTTCGATCAAACACTGGTCAGCCGATATTGGTTCAGTGGGTTCGGCGTCGGGGAGAAGTCAGGTTCTCCTCATTTGGAACCTTCCGTTACATGCTTGGACGTGGTCTGTGTTGGTGGAGCTCCTCCGACCAATTGGCGAGCTTGTGACCATTCCTCAACCGAGCAAGCCTCACAAGGCTTTCTTATCTGTTCTGGTTCATTGTCGTCATCATGTTGTTCTTCCTCATGAGGTGGTCCTGAGTTTCAGGATGAGAAAGTTTATCGTCCTCATTACAAACAATCGGCTTCCGTTCCCGTCTTTCCGGAGAGATCTTGACAAATACGTTTACAAGGCTTCAGATGTGGAAGCATTTGCATCACGACCTGAAGACTGTCACGCTCCACGCAGCTCGGAGATGGTCGCGGTGAGTAAAGGGAAGGAGAAGGTTGAAGAAGTCTGTAGAACCGTCGGCAACCCAGACAAAACATTCGAACCTCCAGAGCCTTCTTTAATGAGAACCGATGAACCTTCAACTGTGAGAACCGGAGACCGAAGAACCGTCGGCAACCCAGACATAGCATTCGAACCTCCCGAGCCTTCTTTAATGAGAACTGATGATCCTTCAACTGGGAGAACCGGAGACCGGCGAACCAAGAAATGGAGACCAAAATTGATCACCAAGTCGGCCTGTCCGGTGAGCTCAGCTCCCGAGGCCTCGGCTGATACATCCCGGCCGGTGAGCTCCGCTCCCGGGGATTCTTGGAATTCCATTAAAACCCGACCGGTGAGTGATACTCCCGGGGTTTCCGTCGAGAGGCGGCGTGATTTGGTCGTTCGAGACAAGGGTGAATCTCGGACCGTTGGTCTCCAGGTTAGGGACCGGTCCGATGAGAGCCTCCTGACACGGCAGACGGTCGCTTGCGACATGCGAGGCTCAACTACCAGAGAGGACGCTGTCAACCTTCGATTGGTCGAGGTTTCTATCGAGGAGCCACGTGTCGCGATGCCACTGGTCGAGGTTGCTAAGATGCATGGGGACAAGATGGATGTGGTCGTGGAGAGATCATGTCTTGTAACGCCAAGTGGCGTTTCGCCTGCTGGTGAATTTAATCAAAAGGAACTGGGCCCGGTTGAGTTGGTGGATCGGGTCACAGTTGGGCCCATTGTCCCAGAAAATAATGAATTAGGGCTGACTTCGGCTGGATCTGGGGAAAAAGCCCAAGATAGGGCTGTGGACCCATTATTGCTGGCTAGTAAGTGCAAGCCCATTGTGCTGACTGAGACTGCCCAAACTGAGCTCTCAATTGAGCCTTTTTGCATCACTTCTAAACCACCAGACATTATTCCCCCCCCCCCAAATTTCATTTGGGCTTTCCTTCATGGTTTTTGGACTTTGGTTCCAAAAGAATTTGCAAAGGACAATTCTCTGAATTCGCTCTTAGTTGAGGAATCAGTTGAGAATGCTAACCCGGAAATCTGGAGTGAGGAAAATCAGTTAGTTGATTTTGTTCCAGAGACGAGTAACCTCGTGTTTGATGCTTCAGGACAGGAAGGGGATAGTAGTGTCAGTCGTGAGTTGGAGGATTCGGAATCAGACTTCGAAGAAAAAATAAAATGATTACTTCACACGGGGCAAATGGAAGACTCCTCTCGGGCTACCAGGAGAAGCGAGCGAAAGAAAAAGCCATCCTCGAAGTGGAATGAAGAGGCAGGGTTCTTACCGCAACCTCCTAGATCGGTCAAAAAGAAGGGTAGATCACTATCGCCACCTGAAGGTACCTCCTCAAACCCCCTTCTTATTAATGAGTGGACTGATTTACAATTAAGCAAATATTGTAATGCATGTGGTGTAACCTTTGATTCTTTGCAACTTAAAGAGGATTGTTTCAATTTTCTTCGTATGCTTGAATCCAAACGCTCACTTAGCTTGCACTTAGAAGGGGGACCTCAGGGGTTGGTCCTGCTTCAGAGACTTTTTAGTTTCCTTATGAACATTATCAATTGGAATGTTAGAGGTCTGGGTATGCCTTCTAAGAGATACCTAGTTAAGGATTTCCTTACTTTACATCATGCGGACATCTGTTGTATTCAGGAATCCAAACTTAATGTTGTTGATAATTCCATTTGGCGCTCCATTGGTGGAGCTAGATTGGATCAATTTGCTTTCACCCATGCTCTAGGCTCTGCAAGTGGTTTGATTATGGGTTGGAATGGCACATTATTTGAGGGCCATATAATTCACCAGGGCCCATGTTGCCTTTCCATTGATCTCAAAATCAAAGGCAATGGTGCCCATTGGATCTGCACCTCTGTTTATGGTCCCTATGAGCGTCATCTCAAACCTATGTTCTGGGATGAACTCCGTAGTTGCAAACCGGTTTCTGGTATTCCTTGGGTTATTTGCGGAGATTTTAACTCTATCTTTTCACCTAGGGACAAATCGAAGGGCTCTCCTAATCTTGAAGATATCAGGTTGGCTCAATCGTTCGTCAATGACTTAAACCTTATTGAACCTCCCTCCTTCGGCAAACGGTTTACCTGGACAAATGGTCAATCTTCGCCTATCTTGATTAAGCTGGATCGTTTTCTGGTAAACATTGACTGGTTTAATCTTTTCCCGAAAACTATCCAAAATTGCCTCCCTAGAATTGGCTCAGATCATGTCCCTCTTAGACTTGAATCTGGAAATCACTACACCACCCCGAGGCCTTTTCGGTTTGAACAAACTTGGTGCTTAGTGGATAACTTTGCGGATCTTATTAGGGAATGGTGGAACTCGAACCATTATCAAGGATGTGGGGCCTATATTTTAGCTAAAAAGATTATTGACATTAAGATACATATTAAACGCTGGGCTAAAAATGACTTTGGTTCAATTAAACTTCGAAAATTGGCTCTGTTGCACGATATTGATCTGTTTGACTCGACTAAGGAATCCCGAGATCTTTCTGAGGAGGAACGGATCAAGGAATGTGATCTAAGAACTGACCTTGCGCAGATCCTTAAACATGAAGAGGTTTATTGGAAGCAGAGGGCGCGTCTCACCTGGCTCAAAGAAGGTGATGAAAACACCAGTTTCTTCCATGCGGTTGCCAATGGTAGACGCAATCAGAACCTTATTCCTTGGGTTTTAAAAAACAATAGGAGGGTGGAGGACCAGGCTAGCATAGGAGATGTTTTCTCCTCCTACTACCAAAATCTCTTTGGGTCCACCCAGAACTTCCGAATCAAGATTAACTGGGCAAACCTGTTAGGGTCTAAATCCCAACATGACCTCTCCTCCCTGGACATTCCTTTCTCCCAAGATGAGATCAAAAGAGCTATTTTTGAAATGAGGGCAGAAAAAGCACCGGGGCCGGATGGGCTGCCGGTTCTCTTCTTTCAAAAATATTGGGAGGTTATCAAGACTGATATTTTCAAGCTTTGTGATGATTTCTACTGGGGGAGAGCGAATCTTGAACGGATTAACTGGGCTAATATTGCACTAATCTCTAAGATCCAGAACCCAGATGATCCCTCTCACTACCGGCCAATTAGCTTGATTAACTCTGCTCTGAAGATCTTATCTAAGCTCCTTGCAAATAGGTTGAGAGTTTGCCTTCATACTTTGGTGGATGAGACTCAATCGGCGTTTATCAAAGGAAGGTGTATCACGGACAATATTGTGACTGCGCAGGAGCTCATATTTCATATGCAAAAGCAGAGGCTTCCTGGTTTAGTC
>NC_052489.1:393731-610141 GCF_009730915.1 Dioscorea cayenensis subsp. rotundata
TATATATAAAAAGCAAGAATACACGTCATTTGTTAGTTCACTATTTTATAAGAAATATATTTTTTGTTTTTATTTCTAAAATACGCTCTCAAATACAATTCAAACAAATATGTTATCAAAAGCCATAAACTGAAATGGAAAAGTATTTTATAAAGTAAAAATAAAAAATAAGTTGTTAAAATACGTTTTCAATTAAGAAATTGGAATCATAATCTAAAATTATGCTTTAGATATTGACAAATTTGTTATATACTCTTGCAAAAGTGAATAATTGCAAAATGCATCACTTATAACAAAATATATATATATATATATATATATATATATATATATATATATATATTTATTAATATACCAATGAACCAGAATTCTACTTAAAACCCAACAAAAATGCAGATTTATTTTTTAAGCATTGTGTCCATTTCTCATGTTGGAAAAGAAAAAAAAAAGCTACGGTTAGAAAAAAAACCCATATAGTTTTTGCCGATCAACTCTTTTTTAATGGTATATAAGCGAAAAAAAACTGTTGAATTTTCAAAATGATCCTTCAACAAGAAAGTATATCTTGATATATCACAACTAAATTTGTTCGACTGATAAATAAAGTGAATATGGGTCAAGATAATGTCATTCCACAATTAATCATGATATCCTATCAATAAAATACATAGGGATAAAAAGTAAAATCTATAATAATAATATTGGATTATTCTTTATATGGCAAAAGCTCCTAAAATTTTATAAAATTAAATGATAAAAATATCAAACTGGTAATTAAAAATTCTATGATAACAGATTAACTAATATTCACATAGGGATAACTTTAATGCAATAAATATCAAATATTATAAATGGTCTTATCATAAAGATGAAAAACAACACTAGAGAAAAGACATAGTTTATAGTTGGTTCAACATAAATTAAAAGAAAACAATGAAACAGTTTTTCTTTTGAGTCTGCATCATGCTTATTAATAACATCATACTAGTTTGAACTCTAAATCCCTTCTTGTGCAGCAGGGTTCAACATCTCAATGTCATTGTGCTCTGCTGGAACATCATCTTCATTCTTATTTTCAACTTGCTCTTTCAATCCCATAGTTATATCAGAAGAATCTTTAAGTTCCACTGGCTCATCAGGTGGAGGCATGTTCAAGTCAATTGGTGTCCAAGCCATAGTTTGGTACTTGATTTTCTTAGACATTTCTGTAGTGGTCTTCTCAGCAGTTCCATCATGATGTGTATCATGAGGCACATCAATGACATCAATACCTGCAGAAATACTTATTATGGTTCTTCTTGTATCTTCAAAAGCTTGTATATTGGTTTCAATAGAATGGTTTATACCTGTATCTTTAGGAGCTTGCACATTAGTTTTAACAGAATGGTCTTTACCTACATCTTCAGAAGCTTGTAAATTGGTCTCCACAGGATGGTTTACACCAAAAATCCAGCCTTTTAATACAGGTCCTGATTCACCGCCGACTCTAACTGTTACGAGATAGTTTCCATTAAATTCTCCATCAATTATACCTGTGCAGTATTGGCCCAAGAGGTCACCAGGAGGATTATCAGTTATTTGTTGGGTACTTTGTGAACTTTCACCCGTTTGAATTTGGGATTTTTGTTTCTCTGGTAAATTCTGATTCTTTTCTGGTAAATTCTGATTCTCTTCTGAATCCATATGTCCTGTTACACTAAGTAATTAGTATCAAATAGGTACTTTCACAATATACTATCTCCTTTCTTTTTCTAAAATAACTAGGAATTGAAAAGGTGGAATGGTTCTTTTATCTATTTAAAAAAAACATAAATCTTTTAGGTTAGAAATTGAACAACTTTATTAAATTGACCGAAAAAGTAAAACATTAGTTTTTTGAAATTCAAAAAGTAGATAAATTTAATGTAGTGATGTATGGATCAATTATTTTAATCAATATATTTAAATGATATAATGCTACCATTAATGAATACTATTACATAAAAATCGTATCAGAACAATGAGTTTGGTTATAATACAATGATGTAAATATATATAGATATTACTATTTTTTAAGTTGGTAAACACACTTACATACAAAATTTATCAAAATAGTGAAGTTATTTTGAATGCAATGATGTAAACATATCTTACTTCAATTGACAATCACACTTATATAAAGTACTGTATCGAAGCATCGAATTTATAAATAATGAAAGAATATAAAGACATTCATATGCTCTCACATATAAATTAATTTCAAAATAGTAAACTTATCTAGAAATGCAATGATGTAAGTATATTTAGATAATACTATTGCAATTGGTACATATGCTTGCATAAAAAATATATCAAAATAATGAGTCTATTAGAATATTGTAATGATGTAAACAAATCCAAATAGTACTACTATCACAAATAACAAACATAATGGCATAAAAATGTCATATAAAAATATTGATTTTATTTAAAATGCATCAATTTAAGTAAATCCAGTACAATGAGCAAATGCACTTATATAAAAATTTTACCAAAACAATGAGTTTATTTATAATGTAATAATTTAAAGACATCCTATTCCTATAATTAATAAACGCATTTTCAGAAAAAATTATATCAAAGTGGTGAGTTTATTAGAATGCATAAGACTATTGCTATGAATCACAAACACATTTGAGTAATATGCAATGATGTAAATACATTCAAAGTGTACCGCTACAATTGATAAACAACTTTGCATAAAAAATTATTTCAAAATCCCGAGTTCTATAAAATGTAATGATGTAAATACAATTAGCTAATGATATTGCTACAACTGACAAGCACATTTGCATAAAATTTAAATCAAAACAATAAATTAATTAAAAATATAGTGATGTAAATACATATTGATAATACTAATGCTACAAGTGACAAATATATTGTATGAAAGTTTGAATCCTAATAGTGAGTTTATTTAAATACAGTAATATATAGATTAATGCATCTAGATCATATTACTACTAGAATTGACAAATACATTTATATAAAAAATTCATCTAAACAGTGAGGTAATCTAGATTGCAATAGTGGACGAATCAATTTTTTTGAACAAGTACATTTAGATAATACTAATCCAACAAAATAAATATTAAATAATTTACATAACCATTATATATATACACACACATATCAAATAGTAATGAATCATACAAGCTTGTGTATGGTAATATGACTTCATGTGTTATTGGTATCATACATAACATCGATACTTGTTAAATTGTATGACTAAAATTTAAGAGCCAATAATAACCAATCATACTATTTAGATTTTTCACACTAAAATAATTTGCTATAAAAAATATAAAGTTTTTTTTTTGTAATAGAAAAGAAAACATTAAATTAAATATAGAGACATTATCTCACAACAATACAAGCAATTTATACTATATTTCAATATTTTTTTTAATAAGTAAATAATTATTCCATGCAACATACTACTTCTATTTATTAGTTAATTTGTTTCTCACTCACAATATCTACAATGGGAATTTGGTAAAACGTTTTTCTTGTCAATTAGAAGTCGAATCATCAAGGCATATTTATGCCAAAGTGATTTCTTAATATTTCTAAAAGAAAATTTTCTTTTTTTGTTGGTGTATTTATTTCACCCATATTTTGAAAATTCACAATCAGAATTTCTAATTTCTTCAAAAGCTTTATTTGATAATTATTGTATACGTAAAAGGTTCATGCCTTAATTTGTGAGCATGAGTATATATGTTGAACATAAGGGCTATTGTCCATAAGTATGAAAATGAGTGTAGGGTCTATTTGTGCAAATAATTTGTTAGTGCACATTTACAAAAACTTATGAATAACTTCGCTTATTATAAAACTAGTGAACAATAGTTTCCCATAAATATTTTGCTTCCTCTTTTGTCGTCATGTAGTTAATGGTTTCCAATTTAACATGAGAATATTTTCTAATTCATGATGATGTAAGTATTCCAACTAAATATCTTATAAATCTTTTTATTTCACTTATGCTCCCAAACTACTTCTCTTTTGTCATCTTCGTATCCTATTTGTTAGCATTTTAACTTGCTATTAATTATCCTAAAATTGCACTTATATCTTTATGATCCTAAAATTGCGTATATGCCTTTAAAAGTTTCTATTGAGAAACATGTGGAAATTTATGATTTCCGTACACGTAATTGAATTTGTCATAAAGTACTAGTCAAGCAAAACATGTAATGAAAATTTGCTTTTTCATTCTTCACAAACCTTTTAATATGTTAGTGCAGAGACTTTCCCATTTTAATCAATCTCATTAACTTTTGAACATCTTCTATGGGAATGCACAAATCTATAGCTTGCTGGAAGATGATGGAGATATTTGCAGGTATCATGCTGAGCAGAATTTGCCTTTTTTCTACTTGTAATTGGGTATTTTGGAAGTTTAATTCAAAAATTTGGCCATTAGTTGTTCAAATCATTATCAGCTACCTATGCTTATTTCATCTGGAATGTAAGATGTTAGTACAAATTTAATAATTATTAGTGACGCTTCTTGGATTAATGAAGTATCACTAAGTGGGTTTGAATTTGCCAGCTTGGTTAATTACAAATATGTCATTATTATAGGATTCACTATTATGTTTGTGGAGTTGAGCATTCATTATGAAGCGGTGGCCTTATTATTGACGTTAAAAACTTGCTGTGAGAGAAATTTAAGGCATGATTTCATTCTCTTTGATTGCCAAAGCTTGGTGGATCTTTTAAGGCATAAGGATAGAAGGTTGACTTGGAAGATAAGGAACACGTTTGGGAGGATTAGAACTCTCCTTTTGCGAGCCTTGAAGCACAATTAGATGTTATTAAGAGGGATCAAAATGAGTTCACTAACCTATTGGCGAAGCATACCCCTGCAAATTCTACTCTTTCGTTATTCCATAAGGGAAAGAATATATGCTTCATTGTGTTAAGGGCGCTGCTTTAGCTGCTAGTTTTTTGTTTTAAGCTATTAGGTTGTTGTTTTGAGAATACAATGATTGGAACTCTATTTTTTCTGGACTTTACTAGGCTGATATTACTTTTTTTTTTTGGTCCTTTTTAGATTAAGGTTTATACAAGCAATTTGATTATTTGTTAAAGGTTTATACAATTAGATGTTTTTGGAGAGCTCGATCCAAATAGAATTTTTTGTGAGGTTTATGGTATAAGTAGGGTTTGTGAGGCTTGTTATATGGATTGACCTAGTTTTTGCAATTTAATTCAAAACGACCTGATTCAGTTTAGTTTTGGGCTAGATATATAGTTGTTGTTTTAGGGTTGTATTGTATCGTCTTTCTCAAAGAAATAAGAATAAACTCTATGCTTGTGGACGTAGGTCAAATTGGCCAAACCATATAAATTCTCGTATTCTTGATTTGTTTCTTATCTTTGATTAATCTCTGCGCATACTTTAACATCAAGTGAGAGTAAGTATTTTCGTAAGGTTTGTGATAATGATAAGCGGAATATGTAAGAAAAGGCTAAAGAGGTAAACTGATTTAAGATAGAAGAAAAGGCTGGATATTATGAAGAAGTGAAGAAGGTTCAGATCCTTATTCATTATAAAAGGGAGTTGAAGAGAGACACTTCTAACACATCTATTAGTGGGAGGGTCATAGGATGGCCTTCGATTTAATTAGGGAAAAGTACTAAGGGTGCAAAAACCATTATTTGCTGAGCTTTGAGCTCCACTAGCACATCATGGTATACATATGCACATGTTGGCTACTCTATTTTAGTAGTGTGTCAACTAGTAGTCCACTATTGATTAAAATTTGTTATTTTTATTTTAAAAAGTAGGTGGGATTAGGGCACAATATATCTTGTAAGAAAACCAAAATAATTATAGGAAATTCTTCTCTTCTTTTCCTTCCAAAAAAAATCTTTTTATCGATGTAGTGCCCAGCAAATCATTGATCAAAGTGCTGGCAACCACCAAGTTTAATGATTTTGTGAAATCTCTGGATATAATAATTGTTTAACCCTTTCTTTTTCTTCTTCTTCTTCCATGAATATTCAGACAAAAAATGAGCTTGGATAGAATTGTAGAAGATTTGGTGAACAAAGTAAAATGTTAATGGCTTATTATTAACAAAATAAGATGAGGCTATTCATTAGTCATCACTAGTTTAATTACTTTTTTTTTTCGTAAAAGGAAAGCATAACGCTGCTTCATCTAGGTTGGAACTTAGACCAAAAAACCGTGGTTAGTAGTCATGTCCACCATTTGAAAGTCAACTATCAGCACTTCCAATGAAAAATGGGATTTACATTTTTTTGTCAGTGCCCATTGTTGGGTCGCAGTAGGGGCATGCCCACAATCTGAAAGTCAGCTATCATCACTTCCAATGAAAAGTGGGATTTACCCTTTTTGTCAATGGCCATTGTTGCGGCCGAGGAGGTGTGTTGAAGAATTTGCTGATCTCCTCTTACGCGCAAAAAAAAAAAAAGAGAGATGGATTTCACCTTGCTTGCTCTAAGGAGAAAGACTGACTAGAAAGGAAATAGCTCTTTGAGTATGAGATTGCAATAGAATAGGTTGTCCTTAAAGCAATAGTTAAATAAAGAAGTAGGGTCGAAAGTTCATATGCAAGAGCAACTGGAGGTAATGCCCTTAAAATTTCTTTGGAATTAGATAGGTCAGAAGTAGCAACTAACTTATCTGTATATCTAAGTTAAGGAACCCCAATGGAAAGAATGAAGTTTTGAGAATGGCCTCCTTAAGAATCATCTTCACTTAGTGTGCCATATGTTCCCTTATTGAAAAACACTCCGGAAAAGCACTTATCAATGGGAGACAAAAAAAATGAACAAGTGGACTCGAACACAAATAAACGAGTAGGATAGAATGAGACTTTTGAAGAAAAGGAGTTGTTGTTGTTGTTGTTTTTTTTTTGTGGTCAAATAAGCTAGGAAAAGTTAACCAGAACTCCAAAAACTAGTCAAAATGTAAACTCATCTTGCTCAGCATGATCCATCTCGGCAATTCTAGTCCACGATGAAATAAGGAAAGAGTGGGATTTGCTCTGCCATTATTAGCTAGTGTATCTACGAGGTTGTCACTTCCACAAGGGATGTAATCTAATGCCAAATCTAGATTGTGATGCAATACCTTCTTGACATGCTTAATTTTGTCCCGCAGTCTCCAAGAACGCGTGTAATCCTTTACAACATAAAAGATCCAGAGATGTTAGCTAATCCGATAAAACTTGTTGTAGGTTCAACGGCTTTTGTCTGCATTGTTCTAGCTCCATTCTGATTGTTGCAATCTCAACTTCCAAACTTGATGGACTTCGATTAATAGAAAAAGTGTTCTTCTTTGCTTGCTCCACTACTTAATCAATTAATTAATGAAATACTACGAAAAATCTTAGAAGCACATGAAATAGGCAAAATTAAAAAGGTCCTCATATGAATACTAGTACTTCATTATTTTTAATAATTGAATTTAGCTACCTAAACTTGGTTTTTTTAATAATAATCTCATTTGAAAATTATCATATTCATATATAAATATATTTTTTTTATTGAGAATAAAAAAGCAGAAAGTATAACATGACACCATTTTCATATTCTTGCTAAAGGGAATGGTAAATAAGGGACTTACTAATATAAATAGAAAGCCATGCAAATCTAGATCTTGTTCATTCTTCTTCAAGTTTCTCCAAATAATTTACATTGTGTTTTCAATTTTTTTTAAAGAATTTTCCACTTTTGTTTTGAAATTAAGCTTGCAATGTCTATATATCACAAGAGAACCCTTCCTCCAATTTTAGTTTGGGCATTGCATTGAAGCATTTGTGGGACAACCAAAACTCAACCTAAGTAAACATATTTATACTTTTATACCATTACTCTTTCATTAATGTATGTTTTCTATGTAATGTTATTTTGCTTTGAGTAAAATAATATTACAAAAATACATTTATGTTTGAAATAAAAACTAATGATTAAAAAAAATTTATCATAATTTACTGAAATCAATCAAATTTTAATAACATAAATTGAATACAATTAATGAAATCAATAAATCAAGTAGCATAACTAATTATGCTATTCAAAGGATTGGTGCCAAAGAAACTCAATGATACTTTTCATTGGAAAATATGGTTTATATAAATTGGTGTTTAGGTTAATAGTAGAATATTTTGTTAAAATGATTTTCTTAATTTAAGAGTAACAATTTTTAGATTGTTTATACTAAATGGAGAAACCAAATCCAAAATTATTATTTAAATACCAAATTAAAGAAACTTTAATCCTTTGCTAAAAATAAAATAATTTTTGTCTCCACATATGGAAATTTTTTTTATATGAATAACTACATTTTATTTACTAACATTCATATTACAAAAATAATTTAGAAATATATATTTTTGATTCATTAATTTGTTGGAATGGGTAAAATTAAAGATGCAATTCTTACAATTAGGTTGCTCTTTTAAACTAGATATAAATGATAAAATAAATTAATCTATTAGTCAAAGAAACAAACAATCAATTGATCAAGAACAATCAATCAAGTCTCATCATTTATCATGAAATTTATGCACAAATCTCCAAAAAAAAAAAAAGGGGAAAACCACATAGCAGATTTAATCCTTTCAACAGTGATGTAAAAAGAAGTATTAAAATACAACAATAATATATCATGAATAGTACAATCCAAGCTTTTCTAACCCAGGATTCAAAAAATTCAAACCTCAAAGAATCTCTTTATTTTTTTGTGTTCAATTGTTAGAAGATCCTTTTAATGAAAATTTTAATTATATAAAAGAAAAGAATTGCTAAATAAGTAAAAAAAAAAAAAGTACCTTTGCTCTATGAGGCTAACGATTGAAAATCTGTAGACCTTTCAAATTTGGGGCTTCTTCACTCTTTGAAAGGAATATTTGACTCTTTTATTTCTCTAAGTGAAAATACGAACAACTAAGAAAAAAGGCAACTTCGCCAGAGAAGCCAGTCATAACGTGGCATAGTTTGTTTAACCTTCCTAATTTGTATCTTTCTCTAATTTTCCAATTTTACCCTTAGACACACAAGTATATACATACACTAGGTATGTAACATTTTATATAAAAGAAAGTGTTTTACAGTATTGCCCTCATACTTGGGATATTTTTGTCAAGTCATTGATTACGTTTCCATATAATTACCAATAATTATTAGGTTTGAATATTTTGGTCAAATTCAATAATTACATAATTAGTATAAATAAATGATAATTGAATAATATTTAATTCTGATGAGTTGGCACGAATTGTAGTTATTGCATTGCAAAATTCCTCCAATTGTTGCACATAACGCCTTTAATACATGTACGAATAGTTTTTTCTAAAAAAAATAATTTATAAAACTGATAAAAAATTATAATTTCTAATTTATAGTAGTGTTTGTTGATAGTTATTTTATTGCTCCATCAATCACAATAAAATAAGTTCAAAATTTGTAATGATCAATCTTTCAAAACAGTAGACAACTATAAATTTAGATGGAAAATGTATGTAACAATTATTATTTTGAATTATTAATAAAAATTAACTATTTGATTATTATTATTGATAATTAAATCAAAAGTCACGAAAAATTCAAATTTCAATATATATATATATATGTTTCTAAGTTTTTGGGCCCAGATGAGATCCACAAATCTATTTTAATTTGGGCATTGTTTTGGGCCAGCCCATAAAATCCTATCCGTCAATGTATTAGATATAAATACCCAAATCTATCCAAGTTCATCACACGAGTGCACTGCTTTTGCTTGCCTTTTGATTCTTTGTATATCTTCGCCTTCTCCTCCTCCTCCTCCACTTCCATGGCTTCCCCTTTCAGCGATTTCTAGGGTTTCTGACCCCGCGAGCTCCTCACTCAGGTACAAAAAGGCTTGCTAGATTGCTTGCTTTTCTTTAGCTTTGTTTATATCTTCAGATTTTGGGCTTGATTTTGGTTTGTTTGCACTCGCTCGATTAGGGTTTCTCATTCCAGGTTTTTCTCGCTTTTTTTTTCCTTTTCTTTTTGTTCTCTTAGGTTTCACTTGTTTTCGGGTGGAGGTGGTGGTTTATTTGGATGTGGATTAATTCAAGGTTGGTCCTTTTTTCTCATGAAGACTGGATGTTTTTGTATGACTGTGCTGTTGTTTGATTTCTATTATTGTTGTTCTAAGTTGTTTTAAGAATCGAGTTCTTGCACATGAGTTTTGTCTTTTTGGTTAATTTTTTTTATATATTTGGAAATCTCGAAATGGTGAGCTGGCTTGTTAATTTGGAGAAATAGTTCTCTTTGAGATCTGGAATGCTGGAGGTGTAGTCAATTAGAGGCTCTATTTGAGGCGGAGATGGGATTGGTGTTGTTTGATTAGGTTCTTTGTTTGCTTCTCATGGAAGATGATTTAGATTTGATTCTCAAAAGGCAAAGAACAGGAGTAGAGAGCTAGTTAGTGCTCACATAGCCTGATAGCCTTTCTTCCGATTGTAGTGAAAAGAGGGTTTTAGTTTTAAATAATGGCAGTATGGCATTAATGGAACCACTGTTCTGCACTAATATTAAGCTGAAATTAGTACTTGTTCTCTGTCAGATTGTATGTTTTATGAATTTGGTGAGAATCATTAGATAGTATTTAAAATTTACAATCTTTTCTATCAATTTATATGGATCTTGGTTTGACTAATATCAATAAATCAAAGTAGCACTAACATGAGTAATTGTTGAAACTTGAAAGTGATACAACCCCATCATTATTAAAGCTTAAAGAGATTAGAACTCTTTGATGTTGATTTGATAATTTAGTCCATTGAAACCTCATATTGTTTAACTCTCTATAGCAGAAAATAAAAAAGGACCCTAATTAATACAAACAAATGCATGGATGGTGTTTGAGAGGGGAAGAAATACTAGGGAGGGGGTAAAAAATTTGTATTGTTATGAGGGTATAGATAAAAATTCCTTTACTGATGGTTTATCTGGAGTCAAGAGAAAACTACTAATCTCTTTTCCATCCTTTTCTTGACGATCACATGCATCCATATTTGCCTTTGTTACACGTTGTCATTAGGATGAAAAATTGTGGCCGGCTCTTCTATGATTCATTTGTGAATGGAATACCTCAAAAAGTAAGTAATTTTGTTGGGTCATCTAAGTGGAAATTGCCTCACATACTTTCCTTTACCATATGAGGTAATCAACCTTTACTGTGAAAGGCATGGAAATTGTTCATCACTTGTTTTGTGTATTCGCTATCTTGTCATCAAACAAATTAACGATGTGCAGTGGGGACCTAAAGAGTATCTTGTCATCAAACTAATTAACAAAGTAGGGTGGAGACCTAAAGAGTATCTAAAGTAGTTTATACATCTTTTGAAGCATTTATTTTGTTGTTTCTAATTAATCGTCAAATTTTTAGAGGTACCATGGTCTCTGTTCTCCAAGAAATTATTGAAGTTCTCACATCTTGAATTTTATGATAACAGTTGCAGCACTTCCATGCCCAAGTTATCACAAAAAGAAATGGCATAATGTGGCAACAAAACTGTGTATACCTATTCCTCGTCACTTTTTTGTGGATTCCTTGTCAGTGTACTGAAGTCACCTGAAGTTGACCTTTTAATATCTAGATTTCACATCAATGAAAATTTAGCATATTGTTCCCTAAAAAATTAGTTTCATAAATAAAGAAAAAATTTTTATTCTGACCACCTTTTACTCTCTGTATGTCTTGTGAATATGTTGTTTTAACTTCTTTTCAACATGTTCATTTGTCTCCTGGGATGAAAACTTTTCAACATGTTCCCATTGGCGGTGAAATAAAACTTCAAATAACTTACTGGGTTTTGCTAATCATGAGTTGTTTTCCTTGTTTTGGAATTGAGTTTTTTTTTTTAAAATATCATAAAGTCAGTTAATATACTGTGTGTTTCTGATTGTTAGATCACACACACATATTTTTTTGTTCTTGCATGTCTTGCATGTTGGTAAAAGGTCTGCTTTTGATTTCTTTATTTGTTACCAATATTATATGTCAATTTGCTTCCTTCAGAACCTGATCCATTCTATATTAGGTTGAACCCTTTGTATGAATGTTCCTCTGACTACAGATTTCCTATTAAAGCACCAGGAATTTCAAATGAATGGTTTTTGTTATATTTGTGAATTTTCGCTCCTCCATCTTTTATGAGATCCTAACTTGTAGAAATGCACTCACCTCCTGAGCTTATTAATTATGCATTTAATAGGTTAATAACCTGCTATTAAGTTTATGTTGTGCCTCAGAAAGCATATTAGGTCTATCCTTACCAAAGAGGGAAAATTATCACATTCAATTGCATGCTAAGTGGCATCTAAGTTAAGGTTACACATAAAATACTTCTTGTAGGTCAATAACTTGTTACATTAGTTCTGCCCCATAAAGTATATTGCTGTTAAAAAAGGGGGGGATATCACTTTTGTTTGTATGCTAATAACCATCCAACTAATTTGAAGGTTAGAAATGCAATACTTCTTATTCCACTTCTTTGTACATCATATATGATCAAACCCATCCTGCCATCCTGGGCCATCATATCCAACGAAAATTGATCATATTATGGTGAAAATTATGGATACATCTAAAGTGCTTCTTGTACTTACTACATGAGCTGTTGTACATCTGTCAATCCTTTGTGCTCATTCATTGTGTTCTTACTTAGGGAAACTAAACATAAGTCGTTGCCTGATACCCTGAGCATCTACTCAGAATAAAGAATTTTAATGGTAGCAACAAAAGCAGTGTACAAAGATTTGATTTTATTAGGGTTCATTGAGCTGATGGAGCTGTCTTTCTACCATGCAGGATTGGTTGGATTGAGTAGAGTTCACTAGCAGAGGGCATTGCATTTGGATTTAAAGGACATCTTTTAAAACTATATAGAAATGTCAAATAAAAATATTGCTCGAAATCCCTGCAAAAGCAATTGGCATGCTACTGAAAAGGAGCAACTAAGAAGCATAAAGCTGCTTGTGCAATTTCAGCCCTCTTGATGCCAAACATTTAATGTGCTGTAAAGGCTATATCTGATGCAAGGAATGGAGGCAATCCAGATACATTGGCTTTTGCAGGTTGTTGGTTGGCTTTTTCAAAATTTTTGCCAGTTTCTTAAGAAGATTCCATGAGGCCATAGAGTTGTAGGATAACAGGACTAACTGTAATTATGAAGTAGGGATTTATTCACTCAGAATTTCGACATTAACGCCTATGCTTTCATATTTTGTATGCAATCTATCATGTTCAGCGAAGTTGAGGCATCTGAATGTTGCAACAAATCTGTAGTATCTTGAAAATTTTTGATTTGTTAATAAGAATGGCTTGCTGGTGTCTTGTTTCGTGCATGAACCAGATGTACATTGGTTGCTATTCATTCAACTGCTGAGCAACCTGCGCCTTAGAATGGCATGTTGTATGAGCTAGAGTTTCCTTTTTTAGGTCTATTTTGTTATTTATGTTGTATTGTTTCTTTTGTAAAAACTTGGAAGTTTGTGATAAAGACATCCCTATTTTTGGATGATTGATAATAAATGTGCTTTGATTTTTTTGTCTTTATGATTTACTTTCATTCAGAATATTGCATCATGTGCTGGGTCAGAATGTATTGTGTGATGTTTTCCATTCTGAGTGTTTGTTGTGCTGAAAAGTTTGTCATACAATGAAGGTACAGTAAGAATAAGGGATGGTTCTTTCTGCATCCTAAATTTTATTGCAATGAGATTTTCTTGTAAAGCTAGTGGAGAGCCATAAAATTTGTCTAATAAGATATCAAGTACATCTTATACTCATTAAACTCCAGATCTTGAACTTTTTCGTTTAATGATTGAACTTGACAACATTGTAGATCAAGATTATTTTAACTTCCTTCTCTCGATCACCCCTTCGTTTGGGTGGATCTTTGAACTCTTCTAATGCAGCTGTTGAATGCTCTAAAAAAACCTTGGGTGTTATGATGCCAAATTCAGCTATTCATTAACTATTTTAAGGAAGATGAACTTTTCCTTGAGCTATGCTGTATTTCACATACCATGAAAGATATTGCAACCAAGGACTAGATTGGCTCTCTAACTTACATTATCCTTTACCACATTAATTTATTTCTTGATTATGACTTATGGTGGTCAAGTACAATGCATTCCATAAGCATGTAAATACTTAAATATCAGTCCCTGTGATATATTTATGAGTACCTGGAAACAAAACTATAGTTGTTGTATTTATTATGTTCTAATTATTGTTCCTCATAAAAGTAGCATCTCATGCATCAAATTTTGCAAACAAATCCTAGTTTGTCAGCTGAACAGGCTACTTTGATAATTCAAATAAGCTAGACAACATGCATATGAGTCTGTGTTTGTTTAGGGTATAAACAGAGGAATATGGGTTAGATTGTCTTTTGGCGGTGAAGTGTCCTGCATTTTTCTCTAATCCCTTTTTAAGCTAATGGGTGACCAGTAGAATCGGCTTTCTGGTTTGATATGGTACTTTGGTTTCTAAACTAAATGCAAATTTTAGTAAACTTATGTACTGGTGCATAAGAAGGTAGTTGGTGAGATGAAGATTTTAGGTACATTTCTTGTTCCTGGATCTATATGGCAAACAAAGTTCACTTCCATCAAAACCCTTCACTAATTTCCAATCAAATATACATTTAAAGATCTCACTTCATGAGTGATTTTCATATTTAATGCACCATATGTTTTCTATCTTTATCTAAGTTTGTATCTTGGCCTTGTGATACTTGTGATATTGTTGTTTTGGTCATAGATGAATGTTTAATGTTAAATTATATTTTATTTATCATCCTTTTGTTTCATGTTAGTCAAAAACTGCGATTGGCTCATATTTGTAGTGCAGCTTCTGTTTGTAGAGTAGTAAATATGATGCTAGGGTGTCTGAATATCTGCTAATGCAATCTGGTGCCTGCAGGTCTCTACACCTAACCTTATCAGTTTTTTGATGGCAAAGGATGGTTGATCATGCGAACTGTATCAAGCTTGGGAGAGTGAGACAGTGAAAATCAAATAAACCTTGTGTATCGGCAACACGATGACGGAGAATCTCCGGAAACGAGTTTCAAAATGGGATGTAGAGACAACTCCTGATGGAGATGTTCCATCGAAGATTGGACAAGAGAACCTTTTGTCTCAAATGTCAGACGTTTCTTTGAAGCATCAAGAGACAAACTTAGATTTGAATGCTTCAAAGTGTGATACTAATCAAATTTCCATGCATACTGATATCGAAGGCAACATCACTGTGCAAATTAGTGAAAGTTCAGAAGTAGAACAGTTGACAGAGTATGCTGATGATGGCAGTATTAGAACATTTGATGATTCTTCTAAAATGTCCGAGTATAATAAGCACTCTGATATGGAAATTGACCCTGAAGATGACTGTAAGAAGTCATGTCAGGAACTGATATCTGAAAGTCAAATTAAAGTGAAAGATGGTGGTGACATAGAGACAGAAGGTCGTGGTACAGCTCCTGAGCAGAGTAACAGAAGAAACATGTCTCCCGGTGTTCATATGCAAAGGCGCCGTAGTCGGAGCAATTCACCAAGGAATGGCAGGAATAGGTCATACAGGTACACAACATTTAGCAGTTCTCTTATGAACTATCAATTACCTTTTCTGTTAGCTAAATGTTTTTATCTCAAACTATGTATTGACCTTATGAAACCCAAGAAAAGCAATGTTTGCACTATGCTTTTTCCATCAGAATAAATGTATGAAATGTTATGCGGTGTTCTGCCTTAAACATGTATAATTACAACAGGAGCAGGAGCAACAGCAGGGGCAGAAGCAAAAGCAGGAGCTGGAGCCGCAGCTGGAGCCAAAGTCGAAGCAGGAGCAGGAGCTGGAGCTGCAGTGGCAGCCGCAGCCCTTCTCATAGGTCAAGGCGAGGATCTGAGAAGCGGATAGGTAAAGAGAGAATGGTTTCAAGGGGAGCAGAACCATGTAGAGATTTTACAGCAGGTCGATGCAGGAGAGGCAGTCAATGCAGGTTCCTTCATGATGATGCTCGCAGGCAGTATGAAAAACATCCTTCCAGAGTTACGTTGGAAAAGGGTGACAGTAATGTTCGTGATGATGCTCGCAGGCAGTATGAAAAACATTCTTCCAGAGGTACATTGGAAAAAGGCGACAGTAACCTTCGTGATGATGCTCGCAGGCAGTATGAAAAACATTTTTCCAGAGGTATATTGGAAAAGGGAGACAGTAACCTTCATGATGATGCTCGCAAACCGTATAATAAACATTCTTCCAGAAGTACATTGGAAAAGGCTGATGGTAACCTTCATGATGATACTCGCAGGCAGTATGATAAATACTTTTCTAGAGGTACATCCGAGAAGGGAGACAGTAAATTTGGGAGAGGAAGATCCTCAGGTTTTGATGTCAAGGATAATGTGACCAGTCTACAAGCAGAGAGGGATTATTCACATTATAAGCAGTCCAATCGAAATGGAAATCAGTATGATGATGACCGGAAGAAGTCTGAACTGCATAGGAACAACAGATCCTCTGAGCATTCTCAGAGAGGATCGATATGTAGATTAATTCACCATGAATCTTCTCAAGGTGGATTGAATGCAGATGGTGAGGCCAAAGAGAAGATGCATGGTAGAAGGGATGCAGATGCTTCCTTCCAGCGAAGGATTGAACCTCACAAGGCTGATGACAATGCTCCTGGTCAGTTCTTTGCTGAAGGTCATGGCCAACATGGTGATGTTAGCAGGTTTTCTCATCAGGATGTTACACATGTTGGGTCAAAGGAGAGGCTGCGTGGTGGTAATAGGTTGGGAGAAGATGTTATAGTACTTAGTGTACCAAATTTAGGTGATAGGCCGTCTAGTACCTATTTAAACAATTCTTCCCAGCGGATTAGTAATGTTGCTAGTGCTACAAAAGGGGCTAGTGTGGAATTTCTAGGAAGAGAAGTCTTGAGACAAGATCCTCATCTTCCAAAATACACGAACCCTGTGGAAAGCAAATATGAAAACTTGTCCCAGGAAGCCCCTCAAAGATCTGTACCTTCCCAAATTCGCAATGGAACACCAATAACTTCTGAGCAGCATCAACAGGCTGTGGCAGTGTCTACAAAGTCGATGCCTGACAGTACATCCGTTCAGCAGTCCTCTACAATGAAGGTTGGAGGAAGTGGTGTCAATCCTTTTCCTGGTGATGCCTTAGGTCAAAATAATATTCATCATGCTATTGTTCCTCCTCTGCATCGTCAGAACTTTGGTCCAAATGTGCAGCTTCAGCAGGCTGTTTCTTCATTTGCTTCTAGTGGGCAGATGCATCAGCAAGCGACTTTCCCACTGCCTCTGAATCAGTTAGTAGGCCTTCAAGGTCCTTCAACTCCTCAGAACTTTAATATTGGTTCGCAAAGTCTGGTGGTTCTTCCTTCACCTCTTATTGGACAAAGATTTCAGAGTCCAATGTTAGGGGTGCAGGGCCAACAGAATGTTCAGGTACTTCAAAATGGACAGATTCAGCAAAACTACAACCTCATTGGACAGAATCAGCAGAGACTTCCCACACCTTATGCTGGGCACAACCAACTAAATGTGAATCTCAATGGGCAGATTCAACAGAGCATTCCTCTACCATCTCATATTCCCCAACAACAAGTTCCCGGAAATCTAATTGTGCGAAGTCAGACTAGTTTAGCACCGATTTATAGTGGGCAGGGCCAGCAAAATCATGATTTTGGCAGTCAAAGCCAGCTGAGTCTTCCCCTATCTCAAGATCTGCAGATCCAACAGGCTTTGTCTTCTCTTGGTTCAAATGGGCAGAAGCAGCATGCAGCCCTTCAACCTCCTCTGGACACAAGAAGCCTCAAGCCAAATGAGCAAAGTCATCAAATAAACTTGCAGCAAAGTGCAAATTCGCATCAGCCTACACAGACAGCTGGAGATGGATTGACGCAAAAAATTGATATTCCAGCTAAACCTTCAGAATTAAGTTCCGATACGACCACTCGAAAGGTAGTGACCAGTGAGCAGGCTGTGCAGATATCAAACCTTTCCGCATCTTTGGCACAGTTCTTTGGAAGTGCCCAGAACCTTCCACAACTCTATGCCACACTGAACCCTCTCCCTGTTGGTGGCTCTGCACCATCACATCCATTCCTAAACCCCGGTTCTGCGAGACCTGTTGTCCCAGCAGCAATACCACCAACTATTTCCATTCAGCCTGGTCAAGGAGAAGTGGTGCAGCAGCATCAAGATCCTGCATCTGATAGTGCAGAACCTATTATACCAGATACCAGTGACTTGCCACCTGGGTTTTCAGCAAATCCTGTTGGACAAAAAGATCTGAAACTTGAGAATTCACAAGCATCAAAGGGCATGACTAAGTTAGCATTCACCGATGAAGAAGAACAAGCCGAAGTGATTGCTGATAATGAGCTCAAGGAAGTTAATGAGGCAGAAACTGATCAAACTAAGAAAGAACAAGCAGCACGATCTGAGGATGCAGACCTGGAGATCAAAACTGATGGGGAGAGCAAGAAGAACAAAGATGCGAAAGGGATACGTATGTTCAAATGTGCTCTTGTGGAGTTTGTAAAGGATATTTTAAAGCCGCATTGGAAGGAAGGATTACTGAGCAAAGAAGTTCATAAAACAATAGTCAAGAAAGTTGTTGACAAGGTCACTGTTGTTATGCAAAGTGGGACGGTTCCTCAGACACCAGAGAAGATTGAACATTATTTATCACATTCAAAAGCAAAACTTAACAAACTTGTACAGGTGATTGCATACACCATTTTTTTTTTTTTTTTGATATGTGCCCACAGAAAGAGAATTCCAAATCTTATTGATCTTTTGTATGTTGTTGTAACTGCCATGTTTTCTTTTTCTATGCAGGCATATATGGAAAAATATGCATAGGGCGGATCACATGATCAATGGGACCTAAGCTATTTGCTTGCCACCGGCTTTTGTAGAAGACTGTTGTTTTGCTTTATTCCCTGAACTCTTTTCTTGTAAATTTTAATGGTGAGCACATAATTAAGTTAATGAAGATTAGTTGGATCTTTTGTTTATGGTGGAATAAGAGCCAGGTTGGTCTTGTTCCTTACCATACTTTCAACCAGGTAATCTGATTTGCGCTTAGTTCGGATAATAAGAGTTTGCTACATGGGAAGAAGGCTGCGTTCAGCAGATGAGTGTTTTTTTTTTTTAGGCAGCATGCGTGGTTCAATGCTCATGATGATTAATAATGTCCTGGATGGTTTGATGATAAATTGGTTTTTGGATAAAAGAGCAAGAAGCTGAATTTATTGAAGGAAAAACCAGAGTAGAAAAAGTTCAGGGATAACAAATCAACTAAAACCTATTGCTTCCTTATTCTCAGCTGCATTACTATTTTTTCCTTGAAGTTGAAGTTCAGTGTGTTCTGTGCCACATGCTTCTTTTTCATCCAGGATTTGGAGAATTTTACTTCATTTAACAAGGATCAGGAATTGTAACTGAGATCAATGTTTCTGTGCTGGTCTCAGGGAAGTCGGCTTTTCACTTGTTACTCCCCTGAAAAAGCTACAAATTAGTAAATTACTTGTTTAACTCATAAAATAAATAAAAAAACAAAACAAAACAAAACTATTGATCCTTAAATGACTCAGTATGCTGCTGCAACTTTTCTCTATCAAAACAAAAACAGAACATGACTGAATTATAATTTTTTTTTTTTAATAAAAACGGAAACATTGCAGAGTAAACAGAAAAACCATCCAGCAACAAGGATTCTAATGAAATGCCATAAATAATATGTTGACAAGAAACCACTACATGTCATAATGTAAATACATAATTCAATTCATTTTATAATGTGAAGAGCATCCCAGCATTATTGATGCGTGCCAAAAATAAGAACATGATCAGAGCGTACAAAAATCGCAAGGGCAGCATGAGTGTGAGAGCTTTATTTCTGTATGCATACAAAGTAGGCCAATTCTCATTTGATAACACAATCAGAATAAAGCCAGCAATCTAAATCTCCTGCCCCCATGCCCCGAGAAAAATAGTGTATAGAACGCAGACCAACAAGCTTTACCATTAAGCAAAATTTCACCATTTTCTGATTCTGTAAAACCTCAAACAAAATCCTGGATGAAGGATTTATGCTCATAACTTGCCTAGCAGAATAAAAAATGTGTATATAGCCTGGTATATCTCATAGAGAAGAAACACCATCATGAATTCTGCTGAAAACCAGGCTTGTTCCTTCCTCCTCTCCAAATTACTATCTGTTCTCCTTTGAATAAGAGAGGAACGCAGGGAACCAAATCCTGCAAATTTTATTAAAAATTGGCCATAAGGTACTCTGTTAATCATTAGACAACATATGTTTGTAAAAACCAAATCATGCAAATATTAATCAAGGAATTAGTGGATTGGATACTTGAAGAAGCTGATTTATAGCAGTAGCATAAGTAGTGGTTTAGTAGCAAAACAGTGGTACTGGCGTAAAGTCCGAGAGTATTGTTAGAGTAACACAAATGATGTAGTAACAGTGGCGCACCATAGTAATAATCATGGTGTATAGTAGTATTGTAATAAAATAGTAGCATAATATTCGTATTTGTAATAGTACAGTACTATAGCAGCAGCAATTAGCAGTATAGCACAACTGCTACTCTGACTTTACTACTGATATCACTATAAAAATCGTAGTAGTCAGTAGTAATAACAGTGATAATAATGGCACCTTTACGAATAGGAATACTAATGGTAATAGATACAATACTACAGTAACATCAGCAATTAGTAGCACTAATCTAATAAGAGTAGCGGTACTATAGTACAACAGCTATGACTACTACTATAATTATTACTGCACTACTACTGTTATTACTTAGTTTTACCGTATTACAATACTACTAGAACTATATTATTAGAGTACTACTACTGTTACTACTGCTTCTATTACTACTATTATTTATAAAATACAACTACCAAGTAATGCTACTATTAGTATACTACTAATACTACAATGTAACATTACTATTGTTATAGGACTACAACTACTACTACTATTATTATTATTATTATTATTATTATTATTATTTTAGTCATTGTTAATTGTAGGAGTGATCAGGAGCCTTTTTTATATATATATATATATATATAAACCCACTTCTAATGGAGGTTTTGTTTGCATACACAAAGATTCAACCTCAAACCATTTGCTTAAGTGACCCAAACCTCTATCATTTGTCCAAACCCTGATGGTTCGTACTATTAATACTATTATTGTTATTATACTAGCCCTCCTATTACTAATATTATTACTACTTTATTGCTACCAAATACTACTACTGGTCCAATTTATTAAACAAACAACATTAGTGCTGAGCATATACAAGTTTGATTAAATTCATTCAACGTAAAAACCTAAACTCGACCAACCAATTGACACTTCTCACAAAAAAAAAAAAATCTAATTCCACTCTTTTTTTATTAGTTTTTAATTCTTTTAGTCATCTGATGGGTAAAAGGGTATAGACTGAAAAAAAAAAGATATTTTAAAAGGTATACATGGAATAGTAAGGACATGCAATAAGTGATATTTTCAGGGTGTATATGCCACGATCCTTTTTAAATACGTGAACAGTTCTAAATGCCAAGTAAAAACATACCCTTAGCTTTACGCCAATCTTCTTGCAGTCATTTCTTCCCACATGCGTACAGTCTAGCCTCAAAACATCAGAAGTTTTGAAGGCCTCCCGGACTCTATCCACCACATTTACATACACGCCGTTCCTGGCTACACAGAAACGTACATAATCATAATGGCATCCAATGAGGCGGTAATTGAATACATCATGCCACTAAAAGAGATTCTACAGTTTGTAAATTCCATATTTCTAACTCCATATGGCAAGCAACATTATCTCCTAACACAGCTTTAGAAATATGCAGAGACATGGATTGCCGTTTATGTTTATTTTCACAGATCCAAAAGGCGAAAATAACAACTGTGAGAAACTAGAAGTGAACTAGACTTCATCAATTACTTCAAAATTTCTTTATAGTCCTTTCAAGCAGAAAACCTAAGAAATAGGAATTCAGTTTTTATTACCTTTTCTTTCCCTTGACTTTTATGGAAAATGAAGACCACAATAGAAATACAACTGTGAGAACCTAAAAAATAAACCGAACTTATAGGTTACTTCCAAAGTTCTTTGTAGTTACTTCAGCAGCAAAACTTAAGAATAGGAGTTCAGTTTTTGTCTCTTTTTCTTTCCCATGAGTTTTATTGGAAAATGAAGATCACAGAAGGTTAAATATGTTGATAAAGTTTATGCACATCAAAAGTAAGGAGAACCTACTAAGTTTCATTAGAGCAGGAGAATTTAATCCTTTGTCCCTTAGCTCTTTTGTTTCCTCAAAGGTCAGACCATCGACAACATTTTTTACAAGCCTTGGATAAATCGGCGCATGAGGCTTCCACAACATCACAGGTATTATCAGCCTTTGTTTTGGATCATAGTTCCGACCACGATACAAAAGAATAATATTGACACTCCTATAGATAATCTTCCCACCAGTTTTGTCCTGCGTTCACCATTATCTTTACCAGACAGAAATAAGATAGATGAAATAAATTATCAAAAGCAAATCCTATCTTCAGGTTGTACACCCATACCTCTAGATGGAAGCAAACATTATCCATGTCAAGAGTTGGCACACCCAAACATTTAATTCTGACAGCTTCAGATCTCTTCCAGTGGTTATGAACATCAACAAGCATGTTATGGGTTACACCATCCTTGCCTAACAAGAAGCAAAACACTAGACTTGATCAAATCAAAGTATCAACATTCCTTCAGATTGCAATGAAGCATGCAGACAAAGAGAAGTATATTGAGAGATAAACACTGCAACCTTCGTAAACAAATTCAATAGAAGATTCATCAAAAAACCAACTTCCTGAAGATGCGAATTAGATCGTCAAACTTTCCCTGTGCTTCAAGAATCTAATGTTTAAAAAAAGAGCTTTTTGCAAGGAAAACATTGAATCAAATCAAAGTATCCACATTTGCCCAAGATTGAAAAGAGATACGCAGTCAAACAGACTTCTATTGAGTGAAATTGCTACCAAATTAATGTACAAATTTCAATATGAGAACCAACATCCTGAGTACACCAATTAGTAGAAAAAAAAAAATGAAAGACTTTTCTCAATATTTCTACGGTTTAAACATAAGCTTTCGCGAAGAAAGCATTGAAACACTGGGAAAAAAAACAAACAAACAAAGAAAGAAATAATACCTAGATTGATCTGGCGGAAGCAGTCGCTATGCCGATACTTCTCCACAAGCTCGGCAACCTCCTCCTCAGTGAGCGGGTCTCCAAGAACGGCCTTCCTCCGCTCCTCCTCCATGGCCCTCTCCATCTCGCCTACCTCTCGGGTGACAGGCGCAGACACACCGTTCCATCCGCGGTCGAGACGGCCAGGACCGAAGGGGGAGAAGCGAGGAGGCTCGCGAAAGCCGATGGGTCTGATAGAGGGGTCAGATTCAGAGTAGGAGTAGCGAAAGTCGAAGGGGAGGTCAGAGTGGAGGGGAAGGGGGTTGGAAGGTTTGGAGGAGGGCTTAGGAATGCGAGAGAAGGGAGGATCGTCTTGGAGATCGCCATTGGAGGAGCATCGAGAGAGGAGACGAGAGGTCGGAGCTAGCGTTAGGTTTCGCAGAGGTCGAAGAAGGCGGGCAACCCGAATCCGATTCATTGGCTCAGGGGAACTATGGCATTTATATATATATATATATATATATTTATTTATTTATCCTAATTTTCAATTGATTAATAATCAGATAAATATTTATTTTTTTAAAAAAATATTTTTAAGATCCACTTACTAAAAAAAAAATATATATATATATATATATATATAAATTCGAACGTCCGCAAATAATGTGATAAAATATGAACAGTATTAAGCATAGTAAAAAGGTTTTATATAAATATTGAGCAAGGATAAAATACTGTACGTCTGTGCATTATATTTTTTACTGTTTATAAAATTATTTTTCATCTCACAACATTTGTAAAATTATATTTAAATAAATAAATTGTATGAAAATAAACTGATGGGATATTTTGGTTATTTGATTGGGAAATAAAGTTTTTACTTTACCGAACATATGACACATCCAAGCTAGCTAATGGAAGATAGGAGATGAAGAATATAAATTATTTTTCATTTTATTTATTTAGGATTTTATCAATATATTACAGATTTTTAATTTATTTATTCTCTCTGATATCATATAAAATTGGAAACACATAATAAATTTCAGAACTACTAGAACTAAACTTTTCTTTATTTATTATAAATGACTTTTATTTATTTTTAGTTTTGTAATTATTGTGATTATACAAAAAAAAAAACTTTTTTATCTGAATTTTGAGTCAGGTCACTAAACTCAATTACTAGATAATTTAATTGATTTGATTGAGGTTATGGTTCACTTATTTGATTGAAATTATCTTGATAGAAAATATTAATACCCAATCCAATTAACACTGATCACAATAAAAAAATTTAGACTTAAAAATTTTCCATTTTTTATCAAAAAAGAAAAATTTAACTTACGAAAAAAAGATTAACAATATTAATAATTACTTAAACTTAATTGCCAAATTATTCACTTAAATAATTAATTTTTTTAATAAAAATAAACCATACACATGATAATTGATTTTAGGAAATAAAATAATAAATAATTTGAACCTGAAGACAAAATGTAGATATATATACATGGCCAAGGTTGTCGTGAGGAAACATCTGGAAATCTTTTTATTTCCAGAAAAATTTAAATAATAAATAAATAAAAATAAAATTATATATTTATATATACATGGCCAAGGTTCCTTCTTCCTAGTGTTCTTCTTCAGAGGCTGATCATAGAGATAAGCTCAAGCTCCAATTTCATGGCTCTGGAGGTAAGCAAAAAGCATAGCATTTGATGGTCATTGATCATTCTTGATCCTTGGAAAGGTGTTTATTTTAGTGTTTTGGAGTTGTTATTCTTTGGATTTGTCACCAGGCTTGGCTGATGGATGAGAGCGATGAGGACCAGAGGCTTCCTCACCATCGGAATCCCAAAGAGTTTGTACCCTTGAGTAAACTTGAAGGTATTGTTGATTAATTATTTATTTGTAAGTATTTTTTACTGATCTGTAAATTGGTTTAATTATTGAGTGTATTTGAGAAGAAAAAAATTTCTGGATTTTTATTTGGTTTTGGTGCATAAAAATCTAATTTTGTGCTAGTTATGGAGTTAATCTGGTGCTAGATGGAATTTATGCTATGGATGGACTTGGAAGGAAAGCCTTTTCATGGACTGGTTGGATTTCTATGTTTTCTAGTTATTTTTAAGATCTTTAGATGAATTGATTGTTTATGGAGGAAATATCTTCCAAGTTCTTCTCTTTGGGTTATTCCTGAATGTTGATTGACTTGGAAACTTGAGTACATTTTACTCTTTCTAGAGTTGATTTGGTGGTAGATTGAACTAAAGTTTTTTGTAGAGACAGGTGGTGTCTCACTATTTTGGGGATTTTCAGATTTAGATTACTTTATAATTTTAGAAGGAATAACTTAAATGTGCTCCATATGGATTAGTAGGTCCAGGTTTCAACTTCCACAACACAAATGGGAAAGGGGAAGGGGAAGGGGAAGGTGGTTGTTCTGCTCTTAGGAGTTTTTTGTTTTTTGTTCTTTTCAAGAAGTGGATAAGGAGTTTTGGGAATTATATCAAAGAATTCCCTGTGTCATCACGTTTCTGATCTAAATTCTTTGATTGTTAAGATATTGACGAGGAGGGTGTAAAGTAGGGTGAGATGAATTTGAGAATAAGTGGCTTCTTGAAAAGATAAAAAAGAAAATGAAGTTCTGGAACTCAAAGTTTTTTTTGGTCAAACCAAAGTAAAATATTTATTAGCTCAACTTTTAACAAAAAACAAAGATGGAGGTTTTCTCATATATTACAATGACACCAGGCAACCTCACTTCCAAAACAGTTAAAACCATCATCAAAAACACCATAACGCCCATCTAAACTCACCTCCCAGCCCTGCAGCCCATCTATCCACCAATCAGAGCATGTATTCTTGATACATTTCTCGCCAATCAAACCTTCATCCCGCCACTATCAGCACCTACCAAACACTTCCTTTTCCCTCCACTTGAATCCAATACCCAGTCATCCTTCCAACAACTTTAAACTAAAACTTCCAAGATAGAATTCATTCCCACTTCCAGAGATCACATACTACACACATTTAGTACCAGCTTCTCAGTAAATTAGCCCCACTTCCATCATCTTTTGAAGCTTCTCCCATGTACTTCATTATCATAATTTCTCTCACCTGCTGAAAAATCATTTCAGAATTTACATGTTTTTGCTGAAAAATAGAACAATTCCTGGCCATCCAAATATAATAGACACTAGCAATTAAAGCTGTCCTCCTCATCCTTGCTGACAAAGATTTCCCTTTGGTTTTCCTTGCAAACCAGCTAACTTCTCTTCTCCAACAAAATGGCATCCTATACACCCTGAGAGCCCTTAACACTCTCACCCAAACTGCTTTAGAAATGCCACACTCAAAGAATAGATGCTCAACCTTTTCAACAACAAAGTTACAGAAAGCACAGACATTTGAATTTGCAACCCCCCAATCAAATAACTTCTCTCTAGTCATCAATCGATTATGTAAAGCCAACCATATAATAAAGGAATGTCTTGGTAGGTTGCTTGGTGACCAAACTATTTTTGTCCAACTCATTTGTTGTTCTGGTTTCATCAAACCTCTCAATGCACTCTTAACAGTAAACTCCCCTCTTTTTTCTAGTCCCCAAGATATCAAATCTTGTCTAGCATTAGTGACAGTAAAGTTACCATTCAAAAACTCCATCACTCTTAGCATAGTAGAATTCCATCTTTTGGGAATATACCAACAATTATTCCTCCAGAAATCACAGACGACAGCTTCTTTTAGATCGCCTATCTCTTTCAAACTGATTTCAGGAAATAATTCTACCAAAGAATATCCATGGCACCATGGGTCAAACCAAAAGGAAAACTTTTTCCCATCCCCAAGCTTACACACAAACATAGCTTTAGCTAACTTCCTTAATTTGAGCAAATTCCTCCAATTCCAACTACATTCAGTTGGCTTTGTAATTCCCCAAAAACTGAGCCTTCTTAACTTTATTTTTATCACCCACAAAGCCCACAAAGTATTTTTCTCCTTAACTAACTCCCATATATACCTTATAAGAGCTGCTTGGTTCCATTTCTGCATTGGTTTAATTCCCAAACCCCCACATACTTTGCTCTGACATACCATAGACCAAGCCACCATTCCTCCTTTCTTTCCCTTATCAATGCCATGCCACAAAAATGATCTACACATCTTCTCAACTTCAGTAATTACAGATTTTGGTAACATGAATATATAAGTCTAGTAAATGTGCATACTTGTCAATACAGATTTCACCAACTGTAATCTGCCTGCATAGGACAATGACTTCGCAGTCCAATTAAGGATTCTCGCAGCAATTCTAGTTACTAAACCATGGCAATGCTCTTTTGTAAGTCTTGTTGAGACTAGAGGCAACCCCAAGTATTTTACAGGCAACTTTCCTTCCTTGAACCCCATTATCTCAATTATATGCTCCTTGATATCAGGCTGTACTCCCGAAAAGAATACCAAACTTTTCTGCAGATTAGGTTTTAGACCAGACACACCTTGAAAATGTTTAATGGTCTTTTTAATAATCTCAATCGACTTCACATCTCCATTAGAAAAGACAATCGGATCATCAACAAAGCAAAGATGAGTCAGTTTTAGCATCTTGCAATCCTTATGAAACAAAAACCCATCCCTTGTCATCTTTTGCAACATTCTGGACAAATAATCCATACAGAGTACAAACAATAAAGGAGATATTGGATCCCCTTGTCGCAAACCTTTTCTCCCGGGGAAAAAACCCTCTAGTTGCCCATTAACCAGAATAGAAAAACTGCAAGACCTGGCATCGCCCATTACCAATTTGATGAAATGGTCAGGAAATCGAAATGCCATCATCACTTCTTCCAAAAAATCCCAAGATACAGAATCATATGCCTTTTGCAAATCCACTTTCATAGCACACCACCCATACTTATCCCTATGATATCCTTTTAATAATTCATGAGCTAGAAGGATATTATCAGCTATCTTCCTACCAGGGATAAAAGCAGACTGGTTCAGTTGAACTACATTTCCCAACATTCTTCTCAACCTTCCTGCCAGGATTTTTGATATCATTTTATAAACCACATTGCAGTAGGATATAGGTCTGAATTCATTCAGTGACAAAGGACAATCAACTTTAGGAATCAAAGTTATAGATGTGGAATTCACTTGCTTCAGCATCTTACCATTTACAAAGTAATCTTGAATAGCCAGGCATATTTCCTTACCAACAATTTTCCATGTTTTCTTGAAAAAATAGCTATTAAACTCATCAGGTCCTGGGCTTTTGTCATCTTTAATGCTCTATAATGCATCCTTAATTTCTTGTTCAGTTGCCACTTACAATGAATATACTGAACATGTTCTTCAAGGACAATCAGAGATACTTTCAGGGTATCATAGAGTACCCATATTCTCCCTTGATCACTACTACCATAGTTAGTCACCAATTTCCACTGAGAAAGTGCAACCTTCTTCCAAATGGCAGCCATATTTTCCTTTCTAACCCTGGTCTCCAAAACACCCAAAACTGCAATCTTGTATTTGGTAATTACAGATTTAAGCCCTGATTGCTTAAGAGGGTTATTCAACCCTCTAATATTCCATGACAAAATCACTTTTTAAAAGCTTTGACAGACCAGCTTTCCTACCTTTTCTGCCATCTCCTCCAAGATAACTGTTCAGTCCAAGGCCCTTGGACACCACATTAGCACCATCCATTCCCTCCTCCAAGATACCAAAGCTATTACTACATTTTGGTATATCCTTCAAGGCAATTCCAGCCCTTATTATCATTCAACTCACTACTTTCCTTCATAGGAAATTTATTAGAATTTGTAGAAAGAAATTCACTACCTCCCCTAGATGAGTTTGGACTCTTTAGCAATACTCTCAAATGGCCATTATAGTCTCCCTGCTGACCCTCAGTTGAAATAGCTTTCCCTTTCACAATTTCCTTCCACTTCTCCCCCACAATACCTTGTCCATCACCATTCCCAGAGCATTCTACCACCATAGAAGCACCTGTTATTTCAGATTGCTCTTGCAAAACATCCCCTACATTAGCCCCTGACACACCGGCATATACTTGATTCCAAGTCTTCTTATCAATCTCCTCAAAAATTGGTTTATCCTTCACTTTCCATTGTAACTTCTCCACTTTCCCCAACTTACAATCTTGTTGTAAATGTCCAAATTTTCTACACTTTGAACAAACTAAAGGCCTCCATTCATAGACCACCTTTTGCATGAATCCCTTACCATTTTCATCAGCTAATTCAATACACTCTGGAAACTCCCCTGTAGCCTCCATTTCAACAAGAATTCGTGCAAATCCTAACTTTACTTTTGATAAGGTGCATTTATCACAATATAAAGGCTTACCACACACACTCCCAATTTTGCTTAGCATTTCCACAGTCCAGAATTCCCATGGCAGACCAGGTAATTGAATCCATATAGGAAGAGCACAAGCAGCTGTGTCCAATATCAACCTCGGTTGCCATTTCTTTAGAATCAACGGATGGTTATCAAAGGTGAATGGCCCACCTTCCAATACTTGCTCACATCCCTGTTCATCATTGAATTGAAAGAGAAACAACTCCGAATTCACCCTAGATACAAAGATCAGCCCATATTTCCTCCATCGTGCCAACGCAAAAGCTGAAATCCGCTCCATTCTAGGCTTTATCCCGTACACACATCCTATCAGCGATGACTTCCATCTATTCTCCTTGCTAACAACCTCCTTCGAATGGAACCGCACAACCCTCTTCCCATTTGCCACAGAGGGAGTGATAAACTTTAACTCACTTCCCTTTCCCTTCAACCTATTATCAGCAAAAAGCGCAGCCCATGATTTTGATCCACCTCCACGATCCAGTTCTGCAGCAACGCCATCAAGATGTTTGCTACCATTGTCCTGTTTCAACGATGATCCAATACTCAATCGATCCATTCTCCCCATATCAGTTTGTGCTTCACCAGTCATCAGATTCTCCATTTCTAGGGTTTTTTCCTCAACTCCTGGATGAACTTTCTCATCATCACACCTTTCAATCATCCCCTCCATATCACTCTGCTTACTTCCTGATCGCGAACCACCATCAGCAACAGAGAAATCTCCATGAATATCAAGCTTTCGACCTTTTCCCCTTCCCCTCGCCATTGAGACAACCTTGGCGTGTGCGCCAAGAGAAAAGTTTTATCTGCAATGCATATTCTCTGGAACTCAAAGTTGTTGCCACTTGCTCAATTGTTTTGCTGGGAAGCTTGTGTACTTCACTTTTCTAAAAAAAAAAAACCGAGATAATAATTTTTTCAAGTGGTGCTAGTCTATTGTGATGGTTATTATTGGTGGATTAAGGAGAGAGAGAGAGAGAAAAAAATGTTTGCTTATTTCTTCCCCTTATTTCATGGATAACTCGAGTGCTAATTAGAAGTAGCATTAGCCTAGCATAGGACCTCCTTGTTCAAATAATGTGGATTGACCTAATCAGAGGGCATTTGACTCTTATTCCTGGATTGAGGGACCTCGTTATACTCTTTTCTCTATTTAAGCACAATCCCGCATCAAGTGATGGGATACAAGCACACAATGAACACATGATTATAAACAATTATCAAATAATTGAAAAGGTGAAGCTAGTATTTGTTTGCATGATAAATGCTCTACTTTCCTTTAGTAATAACCAGGTAGATGTTTGTCTGATAAACAAACTGGACCATGAAATGCTGTGCATTCTTCAGTTGTTTGATTTTGTGGGCAGTGGTTGTACTGCCATATAACAGATTTCTTGACCAGTTGGATTCAAATATTTAATTTTGCAGAGATTGGGCTGCTGTACTGGCATTTGAATCCTCAAAATTATGAAAATGATGAACAACTCAAGAAAATTCGAGAAGAAAGAGGATATAATTACATGGTTTGCTCTCTCAAAGTCATAGCCCTTCCCTCACCTCAACTGAAACATGCACATCACTTGGAATCACATGTATTAATAACAATTATCATGCATTCAGGATCTTCTTGATTTGTGTCCTGGAAAAGTTCAGAACTATGAGGAAAAGCTGAAGAACTTCTTTACAGAGCACATCCATGGCGATGAAGAGATTTGCTATTGCTTGGAAGGCAGCGGATATTTTGATGTCAGAGACAAAGATGATCAGTGGATAAGGATTTGTATCAAGGAGGGTGATATGATTGTACTGCCAGCCGGTATCTACCATAGGTTCACCCTAGACACTTCAAACTACGTCAAGGTAAACATTGTAGAATAACACATCTACAAGTCCATGAAAATTGCATCTATACTTGGTCGGTGTTTGGATTTCTATTCCTGATTCAAAATCCCAGCTTTTAAGCCAAAAAAAAAAAGTATTCTGAGATTCCATATGCAGCAATGACCTGGATATCAAACACTAGATTCAGATATACTTGATCTCGGAACACAAGCTTCCAGACATACTTTTATTTACTTTCTGCCCATGGGCTGTTTATTGTTTGCATTGCATTGGACATTGTCTGATATTTTTGCTTATCCCTTTGACTTAGTTGATGAGGCTGTTCATCGGAGAACCAGTTTGGACAGCTTATAACCGCCCTCAAGAAGACCATCCTGCGCGGCAAAGTTACATCAAGAACTTGTTTGAGAACTCTGGGGTTGCTCTTGAAGCTCATTAATGTTCATTTTGCGCATTCAGCACTCCAAGTTCTATTATTATTATTATTATTCCTGTATCTTATTAACAATCGCCGGAGCATCAATGTATAGGATGCCGGGTGCCATTGTTGGAGAATGTTTGTGATCAATCATCATATACTCTATTTGTATACAATACAAGGCTTTATGTTGTATTGTTAAACACTGTATGGGCATTATGCTGTAAATTGCCATAAATAAATGCTCTAGAATGCGTATATATTTGGTCAATATGTCTGTTTGTCAGCTCGTTCGGGGTTTTAATCTTTCAAATGGCTTCGTTGCCGTGAAAAGCGATTAGTTGAAAGTATACGAAGTATATGACATTTCATATCAGTGCTTGAATGTTTATATATTATTTATTTATTTAATTATTATGAAATGTGACAAGACCTGTGATTCCAGTTGGTTGTCTTTGCCGGTCCAATTTTTATCCTTTTTCAGTTTTTTTCTTGTTTCGAGTGCCTCTAGGTAGAGAGATTCTCTTTGTTGTTTGATCTTTTTCTGTGTATTTATTTTTTTTTTTTATTGTAATAAAGTTATGGGTTTATCCCCTTTAAATTAAAAAAAACGATAAGAAAATGTCAGGCACATGTAGAGAAAATAAACTAAGCTCAAGACTGCATCTTTCATTTGCTTGGGTTTTTGGGCTTAAGTTTTGTCCAAAATGAACACCTAATAAAAAATATCTAGTATATAAGGGTCTTAGTAATAATAAACTAACTTTTTTTCAAAATTGTGGTATACAGTGAGTAGAATGTCTCTAATTTCCCAAAGCACAAAAAAATATTATGGTAATACTCCATTTAGAAGGCTTTTTAATAGCATGTAAATCATAGATTTAAACCAAATTGAATTAATCTGCGTGGTTTATCACTTTAAAAAAAAACGAAATTGAATAATATCAAAAGAACATTTAAAATATTGAATTTTTTTATTTACGATGTATATTAAAAATCAGAAAATCATGCAAATGACGCTTCTGCACTGGCTCATCCAGAGATTTTCTGGCCTGGTTCAATGAATCTATAGAAAGTCAAAAGGATATTGTTGGTATTTTATTCATCATAATGGTTGTACCGCAAGAGCAAAAATATAAACCGGTTTCCTTAATTCACTGTGATAAACAACAAAAGCGGATCTAAACCCGAATCCGAAATATATATCGGATCCGGATCCGGATCCGTTTTACAATATTCCCCGCGCATACCTTATAAGGACCTCCATGTCTCGAAGCTTCCCATTATTTGAGGGGGCGAGAGAGAGAGAGAGAGAGAGAGAGAGAGAGGGGTTGAAAAGGAGGAGCGATGGAGAGTGAATTTCAGGTAAGAGGTTTTTGTTGATTGATTTTGATCTGGTGTCATCGATGTTTAATCCTTAAGTTGAAGCAATTCCTATGATTTGTTGGGATTCGGCAAAGTTTTGCAGAAAAATAACAAGTTTCTCTTTGATTTTGGAGATTTTTTTTCGAAGATTAGTCCATGTATGGGAATTGATTTGTTATTTGATTAGACTAGACTTTCCAAGATGGAAATTTGATGTTTTGTAGTGAAAAATTTTGTTTTTGACATGGAAAGTGATAAATTAAATGAATTATTCTCATTCATTAGGTTTTGATGGTTCTGGGATGTGAAAATGTGTGTTAACTTTTGATATGTCTCAAGGATTACTGTTTATGGATGTGAATTCACATTTTTGCTATATTAAAGTTTTTTCAGCTCTAGAATATGAATTAGTTAACTACTCAATTTGATGGTTTGCAACGAGAATAGATGGTTTTAAATGGAAAGTGATTTCGTCTATTGAAAGTAATAGTAGAAATTACTAAATCAACTATTAGTTTCCATCTGATTTGCAGTCTTTTATGCTTTGTGTTGGATTTTAAGGTTCATCCCTTGCTAAGGTCAAGTGCTTACTCTGTTTGAAATCAGAAAGTTGAAGTGTTAAACAATGAAAACTTCATTGTTGATCAAAGATAGACTAGATAGTCTTCTCTTTAGTCCAATTATCGTCATAGCTAGGTTATGTTCCAGTTCTAGTGCCTTAGCTTGTTATAATTCAGTTTTACAACCTTGAAGGATGCGGTCAGATAGCTGTGCGGTTTAGCCTGAACAAGCTATGTATTTTTGGTTTCTACTTTTTGTCACCTTTGAAAATATGCCATCCTTGTGCTTGTGATCTGAATTGAAACTACTGACCTATTCTTGCTTGTTAAGACAACCATTAACGCTTATAAATAGAGGTTTGCTTTCTTTGTCTTTCTATATATATTGAAAGATATGATTTGAGATTGCTTGTGTGCAGAAACATTTACACATTTTTCCTTCATGATTTCCCCTTGTCCCTTTCTCCTGAGTTCATGACATTGCCACTTGTACTTTGATGATGATGACTATTTGTTTAGGTTACTATGTTTTAGTACATGGGGGCTTGTTATGCTTGCTGCCTTGCCGTTGATTGTTTGGAGTTAGAAATTTTTTACTTGTGGAGTGATGATTGATCTAAATGTTCGTTTGATTTAGGACGGAAAGGAGGAAGTTCTTCAGGCTTGGTATATGGATGACAGTGAGGAAGACCAGAGGCTTCCACATCATCGTGAACCCAAGGAATTTGTTTCCCTGGAAAAACTCAAGGGTTCATTTCTTTGCACATCCCTTATGTTTTGACCTTTAATGTGCGAGAAACTAATGGATTAATTTACCGAAAGGAATAATTTTTTATTTTATTTTTTTTATTTTTTGCTTTTTTAGAACTGGGTGTTGTCAGCTGGCGCTTGAACAATCCTGATAATTATGAAGTTGATGAGGACCTGAAAAAGATTCGTGAGGCCCGTGGCTATTCTTACACGGTTGGCCTTTTGACCAAAATATTGTTTTCTTTCTGTTAGTAACCAAGAAAGAGAGAATACTAGTCATTAAGAGAACTGCTGAACTGATGGTTATTATATGTTTTCCAGGACATATGTGAAGTGTGCCCAGAAAAACTACCAAATTACGAAGCCAAGATTAAAAGTTTTTTCGAAGAGCACCTGCACACTGATGAAGAGATTCGTTATTGTCTTGAAGGGAGCGGTATACATTTTTTGCATACTAACATGAACTTGGGCAATTATTCTACGTGTTTATAATAGTCTTTTCTTACATATTCTAGATTTTAATACTTTTTTTTTTTTGGTAAAAGGTTACTTTGACTTGAGGGACAAAAATGACCAGTGGATTCGTGTAGCTGTCAAGAAAGGAGGCATGATAGTCTTGCCTGCTGGAATCTATCACCGATTTACATTGGATTCAAACAACTACATTAAGGTAAAGTGTGTTTTATCACCAATGTGCATTGAGTACGATACTGGATTCTAAAGGGATCTGATATCTATGTGCTCCTGCTCCTAGTCAAACTCTTGTTTCCAAACTCAATGTTTTGTCACAGCTTGCATGAATCATCTAGTCGCCTTCAACAATCATCTATCACTTGATGAAGTCTTCTTCTTCTTCCTTATGGCTTTTAGATTTATAACTAATCTCGATGTAAATGAACATGAACATTTTGAAGCGATTGAATTTAGATACATTAACTATTGCTCTCAATTTTCAAGTTATTGATCTATGAATGAAACTTGTTTTCTGGGGTTATTATTCTTCATTTAAGCAAGCTTGGTTATGCAGGCAATGCGTCTGTTTGTCGGTGAGCCTGTGTGGACTCCGTATAACCGTCCACATGATCATCTCCCTGCTAGGTAAAGCCTTGTAACCACATTATAAATACCTCTGGATTCAAACCTAATTGTATGCTTATCCCGTTTTCTTAAGATTCTCTTATGTGTTTATTTATTATGCAGGCAAGAGTACTTGGCTGCTTTTGGTAATGAAGAAGTTGCTAGTCATGCTGTGGAGGCTAACTAATGGCCAATAATAAGATTGATTAGTCCTTGTATTTCTCCATATGTATACATATTAAGTATTCTGGTGAATAAGGTTCACTGAAGACCACCTGGTTTTGTTGGATTCTATGGTTTGTGTATTTGATAAGGTGCATGTCATAACATAATCAAAACTCAGTATTGAAATCATTGTTATGAAATGCCTAATGTTGTTGATAATATCTAGTTTTCTTTGCTCATGCATTGTTTGGTGCAGCGTTGAAGCATAAGTAATCTTTGTCTTAAGACAAGGTCTGTCTGTGCTTTGGCTGTGAAATTATCATTATCACTATTGACCAAATTTGAATGTGTACCCTAACAGTATAGTTTATGTATATTATATAAATATAATTTTTTTTTCTTATATTGTATATCTGGTGCATAAATCATTTATGTTTGACTTCTGCAATGGATTGGTTCGCTTCCCTTTACATTCATTTCTTCTTATTTATATGAATTAAATTATGTATTAAGTTTTTTATTCAATAAGTTTGAGCTCAAAGTAGTTCTTTCTATCTCTTATTTAATGGTTGGTAGCTTGAATTTTTATTTATATTTTGAACCAAATAAAACTGCATTTGAGCTTCCTAAATTAATTAGATTATTATTATATCTGCCAATAATGTAATGCAATTTACAAGAGAAGATAACATCAGTGGCATTATATATATCTCTAGATTTTGGTTGTTTTTTTTTTCGTCAGATGTAAAACCATTAATTTCATGTAGAGTGGTGGACATGTAACACAAATAAAATTGGCAATTTTTTTTTGTAGTAAAATTATTTTAAAAATTTATAATTTTCCCGGTTATTTCTATTTGGTTAACTGAAAGTTTATTTTATACTTATTACAAATCTAGACCCATGATTGAAATTTCAAGCAAGAAAACTAAATCCAAGATTTATATCATAATAAAAAAATCTGAAAAAATATATATTTGATTGATAAATTAAGAATTAAATCTGAAAATCAATTATTATTATTATTTTTTTCCAAATTTTGAAACCCAAATTTTGATTTATTTCTAAATTTAATTCTGGGTAATAATAATCACGGCAACCCCCAACGGCTCTTTCTTTCCGCGAGATCAAGTCTATATAAAGCCCTCGGTTTCACTGCTTGGCGCTTTCGTTCCTAAAAGCTTTGAACCCTAATGTCCTTTCAGCTCCTCTTCCTGCTAGGTTTCCTCCTCCTCAGCTCGGCTCCGCCCTGTTCTTCGGCTGAATCGCCGGTATGCCTCGCTGTTTACAAGGAGGGGGGCGCCCCGGCGGTGTTTCGCTCCCCCAAATGCCCACGCTGGACCCTTGTTCCCGATGACCTCCGTCGACGTCCTTCGTCTCCTGGATGCCACTTGGCTGTTCACCAGGGACGGAGACGATCGCAGGAGGACCGCGCGGTTTGCGCCCATTGGAATGCGAATTCCGTTTCTTGGTATGATTTTTTGTTCTGATGGTTGTGACTTTGCATCGGAATCATACTTCACTCGGGAGTTGCTGCCCTTGATAAGGGTGCTCAGGGTTTGTTGTATTCTTTGATCGTGGTTTTGAAATTTTGAATCGTGTGTTAGATTTTACAGTTCGAATGCTAGCTTGGAATCTAGTCTTCTTTCTTGTTTCTAATTTTATCTGACTTTTGTTTGTCAACGCTTTGCGTTTTGGATTTTTGGGCGTATGCTTTTAGCATCATGGCGTTAAAACCTGAAATTTCTGTAGATTCTTTTGCAAAATTCATTTTTATTTTGGAAATTTCTTATTTTATCATATTAGCGAGACTATTCTATCTAGAGAATTGGCTTTGTCTTTTGGGTTTGGTCTATTGTTCGTTTTTGTGAAATCTTTCTGACTGGCAAAATGTTTCAGATTTAAGAATTGGAGATTGAGTTCTTGGCTGGGATATTTATATTTTTTAATATAAAGAATTTGGTCCACGGAATATTTGTTGTTAAATCTTCTTTCAAAGGTAGTAGTTGGACAGTGAGTTCTTGGCTGGGTTAGAATTGGATATTTTTGGGGTTTGGTCTTATTATAGGTCATGGTTGTAAAGTCTTGCTGATTGCCAAATTCCTTTCAGATATAGTAGCTGGAGATTGAATTCTTGGTTGGGTTGTAATTTCTGGACGCCTTCATCGGTTCTTCTCTATAAAATAGACTGCAGTTATTCCCAAGCTCTTTATTATAAAGGTTGTGCCTTAGAAATTGGCTTATTGTTTTGTTTCTTATTTCTCATTCTCGTATGATCTGCTGAATGGCAATAATTCATGATCTTGCCGAATGACTAAGGCACAACCTTCATCGATTCTTCTGTACAAAATGCACTGCAGTTTTGCCCAAGCTCTTTATTATAAAGGTTATGCCTTAGAAATTGGCCTATTGTTTTGTTTCTTATTGCTCATTTTTGTATAATCTTGCTGAAAGGCAACACTTTATGATCTTGTTGGATGACTAAGGCACAACCTTCATCGATTTTTCTGTTTAAAATAGACTGCAGTTATGCCCAAGCTCTTTATTATAAAGGTTGTGCCTTAGAAATTGGCTTATTGTTTTGTTTCTTATTGCTCATTCTCGTATGATCTTGCTGAATGGCAACACTTTATGATTAAGATTTTTGGGCTTGTTTTATTTGTCATGACCTTTAATTTTTAAAAATTTGTAGATTCTTTTGTGAAATTCAATCCTTGTTTTATAAGTTGCCTATGTTTTCTTATTTGTGATACCTTTCTAATTGTACAATTAGTTCTTTTTAGGTTTTGTCTATAAGCTTTTGGTTTGTAATATCAGGGCGCATTTGTAGGTTTGTAATACACTATAGTTATGTTTAGGCTCTTTATTATAAGGCTGAGTTATTGTTTTATGATGATTTGCCATCGAGGGACTATGGAATTTTTTAATTGGAAGAATAATTATCTCATGAGAAATTTTTCTTGAAGTTGACATAATGATAATGAAATATATAGATCAATGCTCTTATTTTATTTTATTTTATATTATTTTTTACAAGGAAGTGTATTTATTTGATTAAGATATTGGGCTGCCCAAGATAAGAATTGGCTTTTTTTTTATTTTTTTATTTTGTGTGTGAAAAACTACTAACTGATTACTACTTATATTTTCTATTGAAATCTTCATTGATATCCCTTGTTTTTATTTGATGAGTTCTTGGAATGCACAGGGAGATTAGGTGTTGAGGAGATAAGTGTTAGCTTGGTAGCCATTTTTGATGGGCACAATGGTGAAGAAGCTAGTGATATGGCCTCCAAGCTTTTGCTAGAATACTTTGTTCTGCATATGTATTTTATCCTTGATCTTATCTACTCTTCAGTCATGAAGAGTTCTTCTGAACGATTGACATATAGTGGAGTACAGAACTTAATTTTCCAAGAGCTTAATTTGGATGAAGGGAAAAGATCACAATATATGGACATAGGCAGGTGTGTTTTATCATCTCTGAATCTTTCATACTATCTTATATTTCTGTTTGTCCTGATATTCTATGTCCTTATTTATTTACTAATTTGATATTGCTTTTAAGAAGGCTAGCAATATGTTAGGTTTATTATTTGTCAAAAGTTTTTTGGCAGTTGAACTTTTGGCTTAATTATGATCTGCTTAACTAATGGACAAAATATAACCAAGCCAACAATTTGAGTTAGTAACTGAATATGCTTATTAACTATCCATCAACCGAATATGCGTATTCACTGCCCATGAATATAATTTAGGGATTCCAATTTTTTAAGCTCCTTTAAACATTGGGTAACTATTTCTATGTATTGATGTAAATTATTAAACTGGCTTCCTCTTCCCTGATTTCTTATTCATTTTGTTGCATCTGTGGCTTGATAATTTATTCATAAATCTAAATATTTACATTAATCATCGATAAATTTAGAAAATTGATGCTACTTGACCCATCCCTTTATCTTTCTTAAATAGCGCAGATCTGAATCATAAAACAACCTTCAAATCACAGGTCTAGGTGGATGTTTCCTATAGTTTTTGAGAGATCGTTTCATATGCTGATGCTAAAAGAATCATTGTTGAGAGCAATCCATGATATCGAGGAAACATTTTCTGAGGAAAGGGCTGTTTGTGTTCCATTATTTTATTTTATTCTATTCTATTCTTTAGCATTATTTTCTGAGGTGTGGTAGATGGCAATGCTGCAGGAAGCTCTTTCTAAAGATTTTGAGTCCGGCTCAACAGCTATTATCATTCTTATTGCAGATGGTCATATTTTAACTGCTAATATTGGTGACTCTAAAGCTATCATGTGCTCTGAAGATCCTCATCATTCTTCCGAAGGTTTTCAATTATCCTTTGAAGGACACTTTCAATATTGTTCTATATGACATGAGAAAGTTGATTGTTTATTTATTATTTTTATTATTATATAATTTTTGTTTACATCTCACTATCTAAATGACATTTCAAGAAGTATATTTACCACTTATTTCTCACAGTTAATTCTTCCAAGTTGAGGGCCCGAATTAGACGTAGAGCTACATATTCTGCCAAGAAAAATGGAAAGTTTAGGCCAACAAAGTTTGGAATACCAAGCTATCTTGTTAAGGAGCTTACCAAGGACCATCATCCAAGTAGAGATGATGAGAGGAATCGAGTAGAAGCTGCTGGTGGTTATGTTGTGGAATGGGCTGGTGTTTTCCGTGTCAATGGTGAGCTTGCTGTAACTCGTGCAATTGGTGATATGGCTTTTAAGAGGTAAAATTTTATTACTTTAAAAGTACAGTTTTTTTTTAAAATAATTTTAGAGCATTGGTGACATTAGTTTTTAAAATTAGCTAAATTTGTACGTTTAGGTGATCAGACCATTTTAACTAATGATATTAAAGTTGACCAGTTGTTCGTTTTCTTTTGAAAGGTGAATGATTGATTGATTATAATCATTGTGTATAGGCTTCTAAGAAGGGTTTGTGTAGGATGTGTATACAACCTCAAAACTTGAGGCAACCTCTCTAGCGAGTTAATTTTCAATGCCTAACAATCCTGCTGGAGAATATATATCTTTATCTATTACTTGGTTCCCAGTCCTTGTACATCTGGTCAAGTTTGTTCAACCAATCTCATTTCTTTAGATTATCATGAGCTTTTCTCTGATAGCTTTTGGTAACTTTATCTAAGAGCCTTTTTTACACTCTGGTATGCAATCCTTTAACAGAAATACTAGAAAGCATGATATGAGCTTTTGATTCATTCCTATGGTTTGTCCAGCCAGGACGAAGAGCTCCCTGCCATTAGGTCCAATTGCTGGTTGAATCCAAGGACATAGCTGAGCTGTGTATGACATGAATGCTCTTAAGGTCTTCGTGGTTTGGAAATGGTACTCCGTTGCAAAGCACTTTAATCCATATACTATTTTGGCAAATAGATCACTTTATCCAATTTTGAAACTTTAATTCTAGAGTCTCTTGAGGCGACCTGGAAATGAGGAAAGTTCTTACAGAAACGTTTCCATGAAATAAAAGTTGCTTTGGTAACTGATAACAAATAGTTATGTTTTGTTTTCTTGTAATCTCTTGAGCTAGCTAGGTATTTACGCTATACAGACATGCACCTAGTGATGATTTTCTCCAATATGATCTTATTATTATTATTTAATAGCTGATTGTTTTTATGCATAGAGACCAAAGTGGTTTTTCTTTTTGTCGTTTTAAGTTAATATTGTAACAGTCTCTATTGTTTTAATTTAGTTGTCTGATATAAATTGCAAATGTCATTTGGAGCTTGGATAGATTTCAATTAATTTAAAGGAGCCTTTAGTAGTTTTCCAGTTCTCTAATTCTGGCCTCGATGGTTTGAAAATGTATTCTGCAACTATATCTAATGATTATAGTTTTTCTTTTGTGTTATCATTATCTCTAAATTCTATTATTGGTTGGCTACTATCTTCCCCTTCTCTTTTTAAGTGTCTCACTCGTAAAATTTGGTCATGGAATATATAATTTGTACAACATATCTATGATCAAGAGGATCTTTCGAAGGGTCAATTATCTCAGACTCAAATCATTACTATTCAGGCAAGAAAATCTTCTTCAAGAAGGATGTCATCTGCTAAAGTTGCTTACATACACTGCGCAGGAACATATACATGCATTTATTTATATAAGGATATCTATGATAATACTTGCATTTATAACTGTCCATGCTGCATATATAGCTGCTACCTTTTCCATACATGTTGATTTTTAAGAATATGTGGTAGCAATATAACTCTAGATGATCATATGCTTCATAACTTCGTTGAATTTGGAAGGCACATTAATCATTTTTAATTTATCAAATATTAAATTGACAAATCAAGCCAATTATTCAAAACAGTATACTTTTTTGCTAGTTTTTCTAGTCATTTTGTAAGAAGGAAAACCCACAAAAGCTTCCTTTGGTTGGATGTTTGCTTTGATAAATTGCTGTGGCCTTCAAATAGTTATTGTTTATTGCCACTAGACATTTCATTATTTATTTCCAAAAATCCTTTTAGTGAAGCAACAAGGGAGACCTTTTTAACCTCCTTTTATGCACCATTCATTTTCTTTATGCGGTAGTTTCCTATGAAGAACTGCCTTGATGTGACTTTGATTTAGATTTTCTTTTTTTGGCTTTTACTACCAAAATCGTGTAGCTCACCACAAATTTTGAGTTGGACTTTCTGAATTTTATTTAGTGTATAAACTATCTGACCCCTATATCCTGCCCTAGAAATGACAAGATTGCCTTCTTTTCCCTGTCATGATGCATTGCTTTCGGATTGCTGGTTCTGATTCATGTCAGTACCTGTTTTTGACCTCATTTGTTGTTAATGTAATCTGAGGACACAATTGATGAAGTTTTTTTTCTCTTGACCATACTCAGCTATGGTGTCATATCCAGCCCTGAGGTGACAGATTGGCATGCAATAACTAGCAACGATAGTTATCTGGTTGTTGCGTCTGATGGTATCTTTGAGAAATTAACCACACAGGAAGTCTGTGATCTGTTATGGGACAGGGAGATGGAGGTTAATGTCAATTTAGAATTTGTTCCGGTGTTAGGCCAATCGTTGGCTGATTTCATAGTTAAGAGTGCTTTCGAGAGGGGCACTACAGATAACATGGCAACTATAGTTGTTCCGCTGAGATCCTTTGCTGTCCCCGGTGTGGTCCTGAAAGCTGGGTGTGGTCCAGAAGGATGCTTTGAGCGATCATCTCGTGGATCGGAAAAGTTTATACATGGAAATTCAGGTAAATGTTCTCTTGTGAATTGACTTGATTTCATTGCCAATTTTCTTACACTTACAACTTGTTGGTGCTGGCTTGCTATAATGCTGCATGTCACTGTGTGTCATGTAGATGGACTTAGTTGATAACTTGCCATAGTAGTTAATTATTGTTCAAGGAATTATGTTGAAAGATATGTATAATGTGTGTTCCCATTCCCATGATACCATGATAATGACTTAGACTTGAACCTTTCTACTTTTATTAACAATGGCTGCTGAGCCATTATCATATTTTCTTGTGATTTGTGTTGCATAAGTTATTAGTCAAGCTTGTAGGAAGCTCAGTGACCTGCACAACTATGACCAAGTTTATAACAGCTTCAACATGTGGCAAAAATGCATTATGAAGTATTATATATGAAGTAAAGCAGATGTGCTCAGGTTAGGCAATCATTTTGCATGTTATTGTGCAAAAGTTTACATATTGTTCATGATCAAACAGCCATGCCCACCTCTATTGGGAATGGTGATGCATGTCACATTAGATGGTGCTTTCTATGATCCTTGACTTGAGCGATAACTTATATGTCATATTTATATGGTTATTCTTTTCCCCACATTGGGGTAGGTGCCAAGATAGTGGGCATTGGGACTTCTTCTATGGTTGATGGTGATGCATGCTTGTTTACAACTTTAGATGGTTCTTTTATTTCCATTTATATGTTTACATGACAATTGCATGGCTATATTAACATAGTTGTACAGGGCACACTGTGGCATTTATTTTTTGAATGGAGTTAGTGGGATGCTTTTTGTAAAAATTGTTTGATGTATTGGGCTATCTAGATTGGTGGACTTCTTTCTGTATAAAAGGCCTTATTTAACAAGTTTGTTGCAGCGGTGGCCATGTATGCTGCTTTAGGTAGTTTTCTGGGGTAATTCTTTATGATTATTTATTGGGAGCCGGGGTGGTGGGATGGGCGCTTTGGGCGTTTTCAATTTTGATGTGTATAGTCAAGATACATCCATTAGCAAGCTATTGACACTAATCTAAGGAAGGTTCCCTAGTGGTAGATGGGATTCTTGGGCAGGCATAGTTTTTGCAAGCGTGATTCAAGAAGAACTCTAGTTGGATGCATTAAAAAATGTTATATGGAATTGAATTGTACTTTAATCGCCTATAGAATTTATTGTATGCCATAGGATTATGTTAACTTGGATCTCTGCGGTATTGTTGCATTGTTGTTGCACTTTTATCTTAATTGCTTTTTTTTGGTTGGATAACTACTTAAGATGGCCATTTGAAGCTCGTAGTTCATTTCTTATATTTTCTTCAGGTAATGATGCACCATGTACAAGTTTGATGCCAATGGAATATATTGACCAAATTATGCTAAAATTTAAGCGGTTGTTGGTATGTATAAGCTTCTTTTATCTACACCTGTGTTTATGGCAAACATAATTGGTTTTCTTTTTGCCTTTTTGATGGAGACTTGAGACCTTGGGTAAATTAATAACAGTACTCTTAGTCTTTACTGCTTGTATGTGCCACATACTTCATATTCTTCTCTTATTGTGTTTTGACTTTGTTATCATTGGGTATAACCTGAAGAACTTTTTCTATTCCTCAAGTTCTTTGTATGTTGAAGTAAAATGAGGAATTTTTTTTTGGTTACTTATTTGTTATTATATAGACATAGACTAACAAAATCTTCTGGTGATTGCTTTTCTATAGGTTGCAGCCAAATACAAGAGAGTTGGTTGCTTTTACCTATCTGAAAATCTCAATGAGACAATGGATTTTGCTTTTCAAGGCCCAAAAGGTTATCAAAAAGATGAAGTGCAAGACTTGTCTACTGCTTTACCAGCATCAGACAGAGCCACCTATAGTAAGTTTCATGCTTGGTTTTTATTGCTCAGTTAACTTTTTAAGATGAACATTCCGTAATATCTATAATAAGAGTTTTCTTAAAATAAGGAGGATTTAGATGTCTTCTCTATTGGTTTGCCAAAGTTGTTTCCTGCATACTCTTTTTGAGTCTTCTTTTTTAAGTATATCTCATTTAATCTTTATACCATTGACTGCACTGTGATCTGTTTGATAAACTTTACTGTGGATTTTGTTATCCTCTATTCATCTATATTGTAAAATTGATCAACAACTTCTTATCTTGCATCCAATCAATACACTTCTATAGAGCAGCTTTTGCTAAAATCCTAGTAGTTTTTTGAAAATTTGCTTCAGATACGAAACTTTGTAGATATTATTTTGAGTTGCTTGTTGCATTTTCATATAAACTATAAAATACTGGATGCACTTTTTTTGTTGTTGAAGTTTAAGAATCAAATGCATGGAAGCCCAATCTGAAGTTTGTCTACTTTTAGCATGGTTATTCTATAGGCTGTGACTACTGACGGAACATTATCATGGTCTGTTTTAGATTTGCCAAATACTTTATCTGAGGGATAATACATTTGCTTGTGCATTAATATTGGTGTTGTACCATTATCTGAATACCTAATTATTACTTTTTTGTTTCTTGTATTTTATTATTATTATTTTTTAAGTCAGTGGCCTTTTGAATATTATGTTTAGTTCTTCTGTTCATTTGGTGGCAGTGGCCAGCACAGTGCAATTCATTTGGTTAATTTTTTTAATATCTGTATTTATTTTGACTTATTCTGATGTCATTCAGTTGGAGGTGGATCTCCTGATTTATATGATGATCATAAATTTTGTTCTTTCATTGATATTCATCATGAGCCAAACAAAGGTCAATGTGCAAGTCCTGAAGTTTTTGCAAAACTTCTTGGTTTGCTTGATTCAATTCCTTATAATGAAACCATATCAGAATCAGTACAGCATGAAGTGCCTAACTTACGGTATGCATTTTTATATTATCCCATTCTTTGATATTCATTAATCGTTTGAATTGATAATAATAACAAGAAAGAACTACTCTCATATCAGACTTCTGTCCTTTTCCTCAGACTGTATTCATTCCTTATTCCAATCCCTCACATGATATTGATCAAATATTATTTCTCTAATCATTCAAACAAGACCTACTCTTTCTTACAATTTGTCTAATTCTCCTTTTTTGTGTTTGTAGAAGACATTTTTGTCTGTCACATTGATTAGTCACTTTTATGTCACAAAAGAATGGTCTTTTCTTAATCTTGTATTATCATGTTTATTAGGTATATACTAAAGAGAAGGTTTGACCGTGGATCATACGGTGAAGTATGGCTGGCTTTTCATTGGAATTGTTCCTATGATGTTGATATGCCAACGAAAATAAAGAAAAACCAATTCCATTCCTTCAGTAATTTTCGTCTTGATCAACATAATTTTAACTCAAGTGGAGAACCAAGCTTCGAGGATCCTAGTGATGGTAATTTTTTCATTTTGAAGCGCATAATGGTAAGTATTCTGGTGACGTGCTTATGCAATATATGTTTTTTCTTTTCCTTTTTTTTTTCTTTATTCTGCACTAACTTGTTGTTTGTGGTGTCTTATGCAATGCCATTTTATAATCTGGTTATCTTTTTCGGTGTTGAGTTCTTTGATGTGTAAAGCATTGCCAGATTACACCAACTTCTGTCATCTAAATTATGTTCGAGTCATATCCTGATTGAGTTTGCACAGAAATTGGAGATGCCATTTAAATTGAGGTTAATTAGCTCAGTGATTAAGTACTGATTAGCACCATAATAAGTAGAATAACGGTTGTAGATTCTAAATTCATTTGCTTAGATATGATAGTTAAATTGTTTCGCAATTTTATGGTTGGATTGGCAACCCAAGTAGAATAATTATGGTGGTTTGGAAATTGATTTGCTCAAATAACTTAATTAAGTTTTGGTTTTTTTTCCAATTGGAATTATTGTCTGTCTAATTTTCATTCAACAAAAATCAAGGACATCTTAATTAAATCAAGGTCTAGTTTTAGTGCACAAATGCAACTGGGATATGCAAATTATTTAGCACGAGATAGGTGATTGAAAACAATTTCATGCAAATAAATTAATAATTTTATCTTATTAGGAAGTGGCATTTGATTATCCTTATTCGTCTAAATGTTTTCTGCAACTTCTTAGTTTCAGTCTGTTTTTCCAAATGTTTTTTTACACTTTTTTGAATTGTGATCATTTAACTTTTAAGAATTAATAATTGGCTAAAGCCGAGTCATGCTTAACCTATAAGTACTTCCAATTGAGCATAAAGCTCTATTTGATCTATGATAATAACTTTGACTTTGAATAGCTTCCACTGTGAGGTATTTGTAAAAATAGCCGTTGTTTGGGTTAGTCAGCTCTCTCATTCAGCAAATGTAGACTGAGATTTTTTAGAAAACTCCCATACTGAGGCTGTTTGAATGTTGCTTATGGTGCTAAAAGGCCTTATCCTGGAAGCTTGGCAAAAACTCCTTACTTCTTGCGTATCAGAGGTGTGTCTTAAGGTTAGGGCTTAGAGATGGGTGTAAGAATATCAGAGATAATGGAAGAGTGGTGGGGTTTTAAAACCTTTAGCCATATTTACCAAATTGCTTGAGTTCAACAAGCGCAGGCTTCCTGTGCTGTTCATCTAACCTTGAAGACTTCTTAAAGAGGTTATACCTGATAGTTTACTGATTGTGCGTCCTGACAGATTAAACAGAGGTTGTTTTGATAAACACTTTGAAAATGAGTTCATTTAAAGAAGAAAAAATTTAAGCCCTGTGAAAAGAAATTCCTTTATAAATTGGCTCCATTTAACATCTTCAGTAACCAAGGAAAATCCAATGGTTGTTAGCCGTCTTGTTTGTCCCTAAAATTTTCCACTTATGCTACTTGTAGTTATTGCTTCTCAATATTTTGTTTGATCAGCTTGTTGATATTTAATTTAAGTCATTGAACTTTTAACCCTTGATTATTGGAATTTTATTGTTAGGTTGAGAGAGGGACTGCTGCTTACTTAAGTGGGCTGCGTGAAAAGTATTTTGGTGAAGTCTTCTTGAATGCGTCCTTGTCCCTAGGGAGCTCTATGGCTGCAAGATCATTAACCACCTTGCCAATAGAACTACGGTATGCTGGAGACTTTATCTTAGATCCTGCCACCACATTTCCTACAAATTACAGAACATTTAGTGGAAGCTATGAAGAAGGTCTGAATCATATAGCTCGGTATGTAGAGTCCTTTGAGTCGGACTCAAAGGAAATATGGCTTGTATTTCGGTATGAAGGGATATCACTATCAAAACTGATGTATACAGCCAAAGCAACAAAATTAACTGCCGCAGATGAAATGAACAGACAAGCAAGAAATATCCAGGTTTTACATCCTTCTGCTTGGTGGCATTGGTTGAAGACAACAGAAGCTGGAGCAAAGGAATTGCAGGATATCATTTGGCAGCTGGTATGCTATCATCATTTTTTTTCTTTGTCTTGACAGCACTCATTGAACATTGTTAAATTTAATTGAAGCATGCCAAATTTAATCTTCAGTGATAACCATGTTCCGTTGGATTAGTGAAGTCTTAAACCAACATGTAAGGCTGTGAGTGTTTGACATTTCTAGAGATGGCAACCTTTAAAGAATTACACAATAATGCAGTCTTACATTTGAGGTTTACTTCACAGATAAGTATTTTAGTACTTATTCAGTTTGTAGGGTGGGAGCAGCTTCTCCATAATTAGAAATAACATTTGAGAAAAGTTTATTTGTTGGGTTAATAAAGTTCAGGCAGTGATTTTTTTCTTGAATTGAAACTTTAAGCAGCTGTATCAGGGTATGAATATGACCAACTTAAGCATCTTAGAGCTATCAAACACATGACATGAATACATTCTAAACTGTTATATGTTTGGAATTTGTTGGATATTTTCTCAACTTTCTTTGCATCCTTGTCAACCATGAGATCTGCTATTTTTTAAGACCAAAACATTATTTTTATGCATTCATTGGTTTGTTGTGTGTTTTGGTTTATGTCTTTGAGGAGAAAAGGGTGTGAGTTTAGATTGCAGAGAACACATGGTTAATGCATGTTTGTTATTTTGTACCCATCATACTGTGCTTGAGATTGTCTTAGGATGGTTATATATTATTATTTGATTTCCCCATGCCTTTGCATCTTCCAAATAATCTGTGCACATTCCTAATTTTTAGTAATCTGTAATGATTTGAATGTATTGGAATAGTTTGGAGATACAAATAGCATAGAATGTGTTGACTGTGACAATAGTCTTGAACCATTTCATCTATTAATATTAGTTAGTGGCTTATGAAGAGCTAGTGAATCTCTAACGAACACCACTTTAAAGCAATTAAAAACCTTAATTAACATTCTAAAATATTTCTTGAATGAGTTTAAAAAAAAAATTTCCTATGCAAGCTTTTTTTATAATAGTATTTGTCTTTGTGGAGTTCTAGATATTTGAAGAAATTTAACTTCTATTTTATAAATGCATTCTTGGAGTTAATGATGTCATCTAATGTTTTGCAATAACTAAGTGTAGCTTAAATTCTATTACATCATCTTTGTATGCTAATGGTCTTTCATCTGTACCTGTATGCAGTTAATGGCTCTCAAATCATGCCATGATCGTAATATCACACATAGGGATATTAAGCCTGGTATAGAGAACAACCTTCAATATTCTTGGATTTTATTCAAACTTCAGTTTTTTATTATCTGATTACCTAGCATGTTTTAATTTTTAACTTTATTATTGATATCTTATTTATACCTGTATTTATGTTTCTCTCATGGTTCAGTTATAGATAGGAACAAAGTTTAACATGAAAATGACGTCGTTTTGAATTTGCTGCCAATTTACTCTTTTAATATTGGCATGTTTGAACTTTTTACTCTATTATTGATATCTTATTTATACCTGTATTTATGTATCTCTCATGGTTCAGTTATAGATAGGGACAAAGTTTAACATGAAAATTAATTTGTTTTGAATTTGCTGCCAATTTTCTCTCTTAATATGTGTGCTTTTATATGTTTATATATTGTTTCATTTAACATAGGACCAGTCTTTTGCTTTTCTAGATATACTCTTTTTAATTTGTAGCCTTATATAATTTAGAGATTAATCACCTCGGTCTTGTGTATCAGTAATTGCATTAGATTTCTAGTGCATGATTTTTCAGGTTATGGTGGAAATTAATTTTAATTCTTTAAGTGCTTGTTTGGTATGAAGCGGGGAAGTTACAGTGTGAGCTTAAGGCACCTTTGTTTGTTTGGTATCGTGAGGATAGGAATATAAACTATAACATAATTCTAACACTCCCCCTCAAACTGGAGTATATATATCGAGCATGCCCAGCTTGTTGCATAGATTACTAAAGACTTTAACATTTAAACCCTTGGTGAAGATATCCGCCAGTTGCTCAGACGACTGGGTATATGGCGTAGAGATGACTCCCTTCAGTACCATATCACGAATATAGTGACAATCAACCTCCACATGCTTGGTACACTCATGAAATGTTGGATTATTTGCAATGAAGATGGCGGCCTGGTTATCACACAACATCTGCATAGGTATTGTGATAGGGAATCCCAACTCAGATAGAAAAGACTGCACCCAAACCATCTCACAAGCTGTCTGTGCCATCGATCTGTACTCCTGCTTCTGCACTCGATCTCGAAACCACATTCTGTTTTTTTCTTCGCCAAGTAACAAAGTTTCCACCGACATACTTATAGAAGCCTGACGTAGACTTTCTGTCCCCTCTATCACCAGCATAACCCGAGTCAGAATATGCTACAACGTCTAGGTGACCATGATTCTTGTAGAGAAGACCTTTGCCGGGAGCTCCTTTAACATATGCAAGAACCCTCAGAGTACCCTGCCAGTGAACTTCTCGTGGCTCATGCATAAACTAACTTAGGAGTCCAACTGCGTAACATATATCAGGACGAGTAACAGTTAGATAAATGAGCTTGCCAATCAGACGTCTGTATTGACCAAGATCTTTGAGAAATGGGGAAGATGTCTCCCAAAAGGGTGGTGACTGCTTAATAGGTGTACTCTCTGGTTTACAACCCATTAAACCAGTCTCCTCAAGTAAGTCCAAAGCATACTTCCGCTGTGAGAGCGTCATTTTTCCTTTGGCATATGCAAACTCAATACCAAGGAAGTATCTGGGTCGTCCCATGTCTCGTGTAACGAAATATTTCATTAAATGCTCCTTAGTTCTCTGAATGCCCTGGCGATCGCTACCCGTCAACAAGATGTCATCGACATATACCGCAAGTACAACACAACCAGATGAAGTGTTCTTATAGAACACAGAATGATCCACATTACACCTGCGAAAACCATCTGCAATTGCAATTACACTAAATTTGTCAAACCATGCACGAGGACTTTGTTTCATACCATAGATCGCTTTCTTGAGCTGGCAGACTAGATTCTCCCCTTGAGCGACATACCCCGGGGGTTGTTTCATAAACACTGTCTCAACTAAGTCTCCATAGAGAAAGGCATTCTTCACATCAAGTTGACAGAGTGCCCATGATCGATTCATAGCTACTGATAGTAGAATGCGAATGGAATTCAGACGAGCAACTGGTGAAAAAGTCTCAGCATAATAAACACCATAAGTCTGAGTAAAACCACGGGCCACCAACCGGGCTTTGTAGCGATCAATTGTATCATACGCTTTGTGCTTGGCAGAGAAGACCCATCGGCAAGTGACGACGCTGGTATCAGCAGGGCGAGGCACAAGCTCCCATGTACCACGAGATCTCAAGGCTTCCATTTCCTCATCCATTGCCGTTTGCCATTGTGGAAGCAAACGTGCATCCTGGTAGTTCCTGGGAATTGACTCAGCAGACAAGGAAAGAGCAAATGTGCGGAAGGACGGGTGAAGATTATCATAAGAAACAAAAAGGGAGATGGGATGTTTAGTACAAGAACGAATACCTTTGCGAAAGGCAATGGGAAGATCAAGAGACGGATCTGCATGGTCCGGGGAGAGGACCGGAGGGGGCGGAGCTTGCGGTGGTACACGTTGGCGTCGATAATAAACCTGTCCAAAACGACCATCATCTGTATCCAATAGAGGAGGCGTCACACTAGGCATAGGCACAGGCGGAGGGACCGAAACAGGGATGGGGAAAACAATATCAGATGACGTAGTTAACATATCGTGAGAAACTGAGTTAGAAAAAATGATTGAGACTCAAAAAACGTGACATCCATAGATACATAATACTTCCGACTAGTCGGATGCATGAAACAACCGGTATCCACGTTGGGTGCGAGAATAACCAACAAAGACACATTTAAGCGCACGCGGGCGCAACTTGTCCAAACCAGGAGTTAAATCCTGAACAAAACCAACACAACCGAAAACACGAGGGGATAAGTGAAACAACTCGGTATCAGGTAGAAGACGACGTAGAGGAACCTCTCCCCCTAAGGGTGCAGAAGGCATACGATTAGTAAGATAGATTGCGCTTAAGATAGCATCAAACCACAAATACATAGGAACATTACGCTCTACTAAGAGAGTGCGTGCAACATCCAAGATGTGACGATGCTTTCTTTCAGCAACTCCATTTTGTTGAGAGGTGTGTGGACAGGTGGTTTGATGAATAATCCCAAAGGACGCACACAAAGAATTTACAGCAAAACAGACAAATTCTAAAGCATTATCGGTGCGAAGACATTTGAGAACAGTGGAAAATTGATTTTTTATTTCCAAAATAAATTTTTGAAGGACATCAGCAATAGACCGACGGTCTTTTAACAAATATACCTAAGACACTCGGGAAAAATCATCAAGAAACACAACATAGTAACGATGACCAGAAATAGACGCGACCTTAGAAGGTCGCCAAACATCACAATGAACTAAATCAAATATCGATCTACTAGACACTAGAGTAGAACGCTTAAAGGTAGCACGATGATATTTACCCAACTGACACGACTCACATTGAAACGACTCGACCCGAATCCTAGGCAAAGTTTGCTGAAGACGACTAAGAGAAGGGTGACCCAATCTACAGTGCCATATGAGTGATGATTCGGAGTCAGAAACAGATGCTGCTAAACCACGAGGAATATCATCACTCACCAACGTATACACGCTGTCACCACGATTACGCCCCAAACCAATCCTCTTCCCTGTCTGCAGATCATGAAAAATACAGTGAAAAGGGAAAAATGTTACACTACAATTCAAATGTTTGGTGATCACAGAAACGGATAGCAAGTTGACAGCAAATTCAGGTACGTAAAGAACATCATTTACTCTAAGCTGAGAGGAAGCCTGCACAACTCCCTCTCCGGACACTAAGCACGATCGCTCTATCTGGCATTGCCACAAAACGAAAAAGCAGATGGAGAAAGATTTTTGATTTGTACTCGCTCATGTGAGAAGAGGCCCGAGTCAATAATCCGAGAACTCGTCCCCGGAAGCAAGAAAGGCATTACCGAGGAAAGTAAGAAGAGACGTGGTGTGAGATGTTGTACCAGAGTCAGCTGGAACCGTGCAAGGTCGACTGAGAGATAGTGGCAAACTGCTCGAAAGACTAGAAGTGGGTGACGGATCGACCACCTCGGTACTAGCATTGGCCACTGCCGGGCGAGCATGCTTATCCCAACAGCGATCCTCAGTGTGGCCTGGCCGTCGACAGAAGATACACAAATCTATTCCGAGAATCACCACGGCCAGCTCCTCGACCACCACGAGAGGAGCTTTTACCACCACGCCCACGAGAAGCTAGCAAAGCGGACTGATCAGAGGACACAATAGGCGATGGAGATGTGGATGTAGAAGATAGGCGAAGCACGCGAGCATAAACAGCAGCAAGATCAGGCGTTCGCTCGGAACTCAGAATAGAGCCCTTCACCTGGTTTTGCATCTTAAGAGGGAGCCCGGAAAGATATGCGATGACTGCAACTTCATTCTGGTAACGACGAAGGGTGGCCAGATCAAGAACTAATGTCTGGTAAATATCTAGCTCATCCAACAGGCTACGGATGTGAGTGAAGAATTGAGGGACGACGATCGACCTTGACGGGTTGTAAACAGTTGCTCATACAACTCAAAAACACGAGAGATATTATTTTCATTTCCATATGTCAATTTGCGCATCTCCCAAATTGCTTTTGCAGTAGTCAACATCACCACACTTCGGGCAATATCCGGCTCCATACTACCGGTCAACCATGAACGCTCTGCAGCATCCTCAGCAAGCCAATCAGCATACTTGGCATCCTTCGAGTCCGGCGGATTTGCCGTGAGGTACGATGATTTCTTATGAGCCATAAGGAACTGCTCAAAACTCTTTGCCCAAAAAACATAATTCCTCCCATCCAACTTTTGCGAGGTACAATGGAGATTCTTAACTAAAAAATCATGAGACGAAGACATGACGACGACAAGACAAATCCTTCAGCAACAAGACAAGGGCATTACTGGTGAGGGCTGAAGAACATCACCAGGTGCCCATAGACCAACGAGAACGGCAAGAGATGAACGGCGGCTGGCGGTAGAGGTGGCGGTGGTGGGTGGAAGGCTAGGATTTGGAGTGGCGGTGGCGGCGGCTAGGGTTTAACCCAGAGCTCTGGTACCATGTGAGGATAGGAGAAATAGTTTGTATATTACATTAGTAAAGGAGTACAAGGATATATATAGAGAAATATTAGGGTTTTGTGATATGGGCCCAAAATGACCCATTAACCAAATATAAACTATAACATAATTCTAACAGGTATGATGTAAGTAGCTTTGCAACATTTTGCCTTTTTTGTTTGGTATAATGCAAGTAATATGTTAATAGTAAAAATCTAATGTGGCAACTTGTAGAGTGAGTGTAACAATCATGGTAAGCGTAGGTGAGGTTACACTAACCTTTTTTAGTGTTTTAAAGTTGACAACTGACATCTAATAGCTATTTCTACAATAGTTTTTGTTATTATTTTTGTATAGGGCCAACCGGCCAACACTTAACTATTAACTCACTGCATTGAATACTTGGGTTTACTATGAATCTTGTCACATGATGATCAGAATATACCATTTGGAAAAATATAACTTTTCAAACAAGAAGTTAGATAAATAAAAAGATCATAGAAACAAAATTAGTATGGCCAGAAGCCACTTACATGCAAATTAATTATTTCATCCCACCAAACATCAAAAAAGAAGCCACTTGCATTTAAGTGGACTTACAATACACCATGCCCTAAAAGGCTCGTTGCCATAGGTTATTACTCTAGTCTATTTGAGCTTCTTCTCTTTTTGGAGATAAATTGGCTAATATCGTCAAACCACTACAAATTTTGTGATTTTTCCTGTCCAAGTTGAGATTATTCCTGCTAGCACATCATTTCTGTCCAACACATGGAATTCTCTTTTCAATTGATCGACAAATTATGTTGTAGAAGTAGTGTATTACTTGCATGACATTGAGCTGTAGTCATTATACCTTGATTGATTATATGAAGGTATTGCTTGCTTTTGTATAAATTTCCTTTGAGCTTCTACATTTAGCTTTGTAACGTTTCAGCTTAAAGAATGCATTTCTTCAAGTTGATATTCCATGGAACTTTACTAGCCATTGCCCAGGTTATTATTCATTCTTTATGGGAGTGATATGATTTTGTGTTCCACTTGATCTTCTTCAGCCATTAAAAATTAGTATAGGACTTCTGGAATTTAGAAACCCATGCTGTGCTCACTAAGTATCCGGTAGATTTGTGGGTTTTTATTTCCGACATGTTCTCTAATGGTTGAAGAATGGTCCAGAATATTGCCAAAGATGCTTTAAGAATATTGGAAATTCGGAATATTTGATAGTACTGCAAGTTTATGTTTCCTTGGAAGAAATGAATGGATGTATATGTGTCCCCATTATTTTCTTAGAAGTATTTGAGATATTAATGTAAGCAAGGATAACAAACTCTTAGATGCAAAGCAAACCAAACCAAAAATAGATCACAGAATAGAACCAGAAATTCGTTGATGGATCTAAAAACTCAAAATTAGTCATCAAATTACAAGATAGATGGCACCATACTCTTTTGAAGAAAACGTAAGAATTAGGGTCACCAGCATAACCTCAGAAGACTGCCACTTAATTAGAATAAACACCTATAATAAGTGATATACATTGAAATGACTACGCATTATCAAATAGGACTACTTTATCAAAAAGGTGTGAAAGTTTTACTTGAGTAGGTAATCTGGTTTTCTGTTGATTTCAAGAAAGTGATGTATTTGAATCATGTGGTGCTTTCCTGACAAAAACACTCATCTTTCATTGGAAGAGAACATGATAATATGTTTTGAAGATATGGAAACTGGGAAATGCCTGCAAGAAGCCCCAATGGGAGGAAAACAATATCGTCTCAAAATGTATGCTATTCTACTTCGTATTTTAACCATTCAGTTGATCTTTTATGTTCAATATAGATTAGATATTATTTCTGTTTTCAGTATATATTTGTATTATCATCAAACAATTGAGAGTTAAATGTCAGAAATATAATACTTGATTACTATTCAAACATTATCTATGAACAATTTATTTATCATTAATCCTATTTAGACCTGTAGTGTGACATAACCATTCGAGAGCAATTTTTCTTTGTAAAATTGCAAGGCCAGGTAGTGGTTCCTGAAAGTGTGTTTCAATGGATGTAGAGGTAGACAGAACAAAAATAGGAACAGTATAGAGAAACTACCGGACTTACTGTATGATATAAGGTGTACAAGATGAAAAGAACATTACTTTTAATTTGATAGCTTATCACAAATACTAAATTACTGGTAAGGTTTAACATCTGTGTATACAACATAAGAGATGCTACCCACTTCGTTCTTGCCTCCCATTGGTGCATGATTATGACAACAGAAATCTGAATTAAGTATTGTCACAATGACTATAAGTTATGCAATAGAAAGCCAAATGTGTATCAAATAGGGCATGATGGGTTTCATCTGTGTTAACTTGATGTGTGTTGTCACAAGGGCATTTGGTGTATGCGGCTAGGTTCTTATTTAGCTCATTACTAATGGCTCACCTTGTTTTAATTTGCACTAATCCATGTGTACAGTGATGAACTTACAAGCTTTCTATGATGATGCTGGAATAACTTTGGTGTAAGCTTGCTTTGATAAGCCTAGATGAATGCCAGTTTGGAATTTTTTATTATAACTCACTTGTAGATAACTCAGCTTTTATGGGCCTTGTTTCTAGTGGCAGGACAAAGAGAGACCATTTAAATGGTTCTGTCTGCCCAGTAGGTGTATGTAACTCAACATACTAGATGGCATGGTAATAATACGCCTTATTACAGTCATCCTTTTTGACAACTTAGCATTTAGTTCTCGAGACTGAAGGTTTCATTCCGGTACTCTAGTCCCTCTTTAGTGCATCTTAGTTGGAGGAGAGTGAGTGCAGCCTACAAAATTTTTGTAGTTTTTTGTGATATATCTTTAAGTTGGACTGTTGACACTCGTCATTAATTTGAGTACAATGAAATGTAGTTGATTACGCAAATTGGATCCAACTGACTATTACAGGCTTCTATTATCATTCATTTGTGACTAGGATAGGAAATGTCATTTTGCTGATTCTGAAGCTGACAAATCCTTGGATTCTTTAGGCGGATTATTGACTTCGGCAGTGCAATTGACGATGTCACTCTGAAATATATGTATGGATCTGGGCCCACTAGGTACAACTTTTATTTATTCAAAGAAGCTCTTTACTCTGAAACTCGTATGGAAACAATATCAAACCCAATTTTTTATTGTTACTTCCTTCTAGATATACTTATATAGTTATATTCTTGTTGTCATCATAAAGTGGAAAGGCTTTCCATCCCACTGTTAATATTTATTTCTCAGTGAAGTCAAATCTACACTAGCTTTTCCTTTTGATATAAATTATTATTGTGCAGATGTTAAAAGTTCCTTGGTGGATTTCCTTTTACTTTGGCAAGTACACTATGTTAATGCAATCCAAAATAAGTGAACGAAACTATTGAAGAATAACATGTAATATTTGAACCAATAGAACACTAAAATACAATTGAGGTACAACTCTTTTTAAATAAGAGTAGGATTAGGGTTGCCTAAACTTTACCAAGAGCCATTGATACCCTTGTACTTTAAACATATATTATTATTCTTCTTTTAACACACTGTGGGTCACTGAAATCCCTTCATGAAGTGTTTCTTTTATTAGACAAGATGAGCTTTCAATTGCAAATACTTAACTTTTCTTCATTGGTTGACTTAGATTTCATCAGCCAAACACAGGTAGTTCGTTGAAGTGGTGAATTTTCAGATAATTTGGTGAAGGATCTAATTAGTAATCAACTGAGTTAATTCATAATAGGGTTGAGTAATGCAATTATTATGTTAACAAAACCCTCTTAATGTACTTGACTGAAGCTGGTTGACGTGTGAGAGTTAATTTATAGTCTCGTGATACTCCAATACGAAGGGCATGCACTGCTGTACTCCCATCATCTGGTTTGCACCTAGTCTAGTGTCTCCTGCTTCACAATGCACATGTGCTGGCTCACTTATCCTCCTGGCAGATACATGCTCAACTATTTGGCCATCACATCTTTATCTAGGCAGATCAGGGTACCATAGCATGTTTAACTGTTAAATGGCTTGGTATGGGCTAGGTAATGCTGGTGGAGGCTTTGTTCTTGGCCATCAAAGTAATGGCCCCTTCTAAGCCATCTAGCTGCTCTTGCGCCGCTGGTTCCACAAAAGACCCTTCTCCATGGTTGCTTCCGAGCAGTGGGCTGCTAAACAACCTGATACAAATGTGTAGGAGTCCACTAGATACCACTCATGAAAAACCAGAAGCATGTAATATACGACCCTAAGCAGCTTTGTTGCTTCTCTAATTAGGCCAAACATCATTATGCTGTACCACTATGATGTAATTTTTATGCATTAAGCTTCCACTACAGTTTTCATATATTTAACAACATGAATTTTTAATATGATTTGGGATTGTAACTGTCAATTTCTTATGGTATCCAGATCTGAGCAGACGTATGAGTACACTCCTCCAGAAGCTCTTCTCAATGCTAGTTGGTTTCGTGAGCCTAAGAGTGTAACATTAAAGTTTGTGACAATATTTTTTCTCCGAATACCTTTGCTTGACACATCCAAATATTATATATAATTCATCTGAAACAGTGAATTAATGTTCTTATTCTATCAACTACTTTTCAATCACAAAGATCCTAGAAATTAGTTTGTTTTATTAAGTGTTTTTCATTTTTTGAAAATTTTATATTGAACTACTATTGCTATGCTATTTTCGCAGGTATGATATGTGGAGCGTGGGAGTTGTAATTTTGGAGTTGATTTTAGGGTCACCTCATGTTTTTCAAATTAGTGATCGCACTCGTGCTCTACTTGATAAGCATCTTGAGGGCTGGAGTGAGCATACAATAGAACTTGCTTACAAGTATAGCTTTATTTCTATTGCATTAAATTCGCAATCTTTTACTGCTTTATAACAGCTATTATGTTATGTTGGCTTTCAATGGTTTATAATTAGATCTACTCATGGGCATTTCATTAGTTTGAATCCATGCACGTAGTCTAAAATTATGAATAAATAAGCAGTGGGCTTTTTGCTGTTTTGAGCGTGTAGGTTTCCTGACCCCAGAACTGTGATACTTTCACACGTGACTATCCTGGCAATGTGCATTTTTTTTTTTTTGTTGACATTCACTGTACTTGAAGTTTATGATGTAGATAATCCTGCTAGCCCAGATATTTTGAGAGCTTGAATGATCCCAAATGTCATACCAGTTAAATGTGTTCAAGAATATCAAAAGGTTTAATAGAATATTTGGGATTTTAACCATCAAAGATGTTACATAAGGATATCATATTATTCTCTCAGAAAATCAACTCAATCCCCTAGTCTACAAGACCCGTTCATTCAGTTGGCTGTTGTGAAATAATGTTTTTAATATGTAATTATCTGTGTGAATTTCATCTAGAATTATGAGTGATGGTATTTGGAAAATGTATAATTTTGTTGATTGAACTGTTGGCATCACTGTACCAGACTTCGATCATACATGGAAATGTGCATATTGATTCCGGGGATATCCTCACAGCATCATCAAAATGTGAGGAGAGATGATCCTGTAAGAAAAAAATTTTCCCTTTTATCATCTTTATTATTATTTTGTTATCTTTATTTATGGCTTGGCATATCTGATGGGGACACATTACATTATCATGTTTGATCAGGAGGTCAGAAACTGGTAAGTGTTGAATCGATTTGACTGCTTACGTATCTATATGATGACTTTTTTTGTGCATTTTACACGTTTGTAGATATTGGAAAATTTGAGTTAATTGGTTTAGTAAACTTTTCTGGTAGCAATGCGGGAGTGTCCAATCACAAATCCTATTGAACTTGTACATCAAAGTCTGTAAACACAATCTGTTTACTATGTTATGGCCCAGAGTTGTCAAGGCACGCCTAGGCGCTAAGGCGCAGCGTTATCCATAATAGGCGCTTTAAGTTTGTCAGGTGAGGCGCCTTCAAATAGGCGCATGCTTTTTTACATTTTTAGAGCATTTTTTGTGCCTTGAAAAAATGCTAAAAAGACGTGTCTGATTGAAATTTACTGTTGATTATCTATTTTTGTGTTTTTTAATTAGTTTTTAGGGTGAAAATCAAAGGGTATATATTTAATGTTGTTTTAGTAAATAGTAAATTTGTAGAATAAGGTGCTAGCCAACCACCTATGTTTAATTTGACCTTTTGAATATTATCCATCCGTTGGATGATTAGGAGTTAGAACTTAGAACTTAGAACTAATTGGACATTTAATTTTAAAGCATTTTTTTTCGTTTATATATTATATAATTTATTATATTATATATAATTTTATTTATTTATATGCGCCTTATTTCACTTGGGAGAGTTTTTATTTATTTTTTATTTATTTTGGTGTGCCTTGGGCCTCAGGCGTTATAAAGGGCTTAGGACCTAGAGTGCGCTTTGGATCCTTGGCAACACTGTCATGACCAAAAACAGAAGTATTATTTGATTACTTCAAAAGAGGCCAAAGACTTGGGAAGAATCACCAGGAGAGAGTTTAATCACCATTACCTAGGGAGACTTTCTGAGTGCTTCAGTAATTTGTCTTGCAATAATATAACATTATTTTTGTTATGATATGTGAAGAAGAACTTGCTTGATAATATTGAAGGGAAACCCTGGCTTATTGAAGAAGCAGAATTCCAACATAGGTTCATGTGTATCTTTAAATTATGCAGAGAAGGCTCTGCAGTCAGCAATAGTATTCAAGGAAAATACACGGGTAAGGACGCTATCACATAAATGGTTTTATTGTGCAGAGATGTAACTGAGGAGCATCTCACTTTTAGACATCAAATATTACTTTACTGACTTCCAGGAAACCTTACTGTGATTTTGTTGGAATGTGGCGGAAATTTCAGGACATCACTGAAAGATCCGGACTCACTGGTCAACCTTAGCTCTCACTGGTCAACCTTAGCTAAGCTTTGCTCAAACTTCAGAATCTGTAAAATAAATTCAAGCTATTGGATTTCAAGTTTAAACTGTAGATAGGAATACAGTCTTTTGCCTTCTTTTAAGGAAAGGTTCTAATCAATCTTTTCTTTTCTTTTTCCTTTTTTTTAAAAAATTTAATTTGGAGTACCTTATGATCTAAAAGGAGGCGTTTATGAATGGCTGATGTTTATTGACTTGTATGGATATATGCCATAGATGGCACTGAGGAGATAAGTTTTGCCTGCAGTATTTTCTATCTGAGATCATCCTATATTCATCCATTTAAGCTGCAAGTAACTTAACAATAAATGTGATACTGGAATTGTTTAGTATGAATGTAACTCAAAATCAGATGAGCTTGGTGCATATGAATGAATGCAAGCTTTCAGAACAGTTACATAAAATCTGGACATATTTTAAGTCAAATGATAATGCGTTCAAAGTATTATATCTTTGTAGTTAATATGAAGTCAAAGTAACATTACATATACAGTCACAACCTCCCGAGGGGATGTTGCTTGGATAGTTTTATGGTTATATTTCTGTCTCCTTAACTATCATTATCTGTTTTTTGGCATAATTTGTTTTCTGGCATCACGTTTCATTCGTATAGTTTTATATGGATCATTTATGAACCATTGGTTATTGTGCATTACTTATCTTTTCTTCTGCTTCCAGAAATTCTGTTCTTTTACCTTCAGTTTGTTTACAATCAGTAGTCTTAAAGAATTAAATCAATTCTTTGTTAATCAAAACATCTGTCTATGCCATTCTATGACTTCATATTCTTGACTTTGTAATGATAATGACTTGATTTCATTGGCATTTAGCATCTTTACTATCCATAGAATGCTCTTTGTTCTCCTACTTTGTTTGAGCTTTGCCATAAAATTGATGCAAGTCTTTTAGTGATCTTTGGTAGAGATTAGCTGACTAGGCAGTATTTTGGTACGATTTGTATTTCATTTCTATCCGGTAAGATAATCTCTCTTCCCTATGGCTATGCCACTTATGAGACAATCCACCGTGTAAGTAACTGGATGCAGAGCACCTCATACAGTTAAAAATACATATTTTTCTTCTAGCTTCCTTTATTTAAAGAAAAAAAGGCATGACAAACATTTTAGGTATGCAATGGTTATATAATAATCATACTTGTAACCATAGTTATTAAAGATGCACCTCAGCCGCAAGGCTTCCTAGGCTCCAGCCTAGATGCTTTGGAGCCTTGAGGAGGCATGACATAAAGAGTCTCCGCGCACCCCAGGCGCAAGGCTCCCTAGGCTCCGACCCAAACGCCTTGGAGCTTCGAAGGGGTGTGATATTAAAGATTCGCCTTAAGGTGTGCGTCTTGTCCCGAGGCTTTTTTCAGTTTTTGAGAGCTGGATAAATATGAGCTATTAGATGATCATCCAAATTAAATCTCTATCCATAAAGACAAAAGGTTTCTTTAAGTTTTTAAGAATATGTTAGTGATTAAGATCTCCTAACATAATAGTATTTCTTAGTAGAAGCATAGTGGTAATAATAGTGTTAATATGTTTTTGCTATGTTGATTATATGTTATTTCACTCTATACATGTTTTACCCGAGTTTGAACTTTTTAAACTTTGATTTTTCTTATTTTATGAAATTTTAGTATGCATTATGAATTTTATGAATTTTTTAAGTTTGTATAAAAAAAAAAAATTGTCTTGCTTCTGAAAAGTGTGTGCTTGTGCCTTGCACCTGGGCGATTTGACCCCTTAGCACCTTGGTGGGCGTTATGCTTTTAATAACTATGCTTGTAACATATCATGGGAAATTATTAGTTCATTACTTAGTGATTCATATATTCTGATGTAAGTTTGTAATGCAGAGAAAGGTTTGGCCAGCTTCCTGGAAATGCTCAGAAGAGTCTTTCTCACATCAAGTAAAGAGCAGAGATCCTCTTGGGCTAGGGTTAGTGACAAGCATTTAGATGCCTGTTTAACCACATGATTTTACTTATACTATGGCTTTACCCGTTTATTTTATGCATGGAATACTAATATTATGCAGCTTTCCAAATGCTTGGGCTCTGAGGTTAGTTCGGCAGCTATTAGTTTGGCATCCAGTAAGTTTTATGATTTTATGGCCAACTCCTGTTTATAATGTATCAAGCTAACAAAATCTATCATTCATTGACAATGAGTATATGATTGATACAATTGGTTAATTTTACTGCCTAGAGACTCCCTTCTGTATCCTTTTCAGATTGTCATTCTAGAAAAAGATAAACCCAAAACTGCCACCTAAATATCCTGTTAAGCATTGGTACATATTGTGTCCTTTTTGTTTTTCTCATAATGTCATTTATGCATGTGACATTGGCTTGCAACTTCAAATTCACCTTTGACCTTCTTCCTTATAAGAAGACAATTGTGTTTGGACCTTCCAAACTATGATATTGAACAGATTAAGAACAAAACTCCTGCTTCCTTGCTGATATGGTTGAAACTTTTATTAAATAAAAACTGTTTCATTGTATTGTTTTAGAATTTCTTGCCACGCTTTCACATTAATGTGAAATGCATGTTTTAGATGATATCATTTGAGAATAAAAAAAATTGTTGTGTCCAACGATTCAATTTTGGTTCGAATCATCAGCTGAATAAATCAAATAATTCTGTTGATACATTCGAATAATTAAATGTTTCACAAGTACCGAACTAGATATATTGTCATAATCCAAAATTTCCACAAAAATCGAACCATTTAAACCATGATCGTGAGCAAGTGTGTAAATATACTCCTGAAAGAGAAGTGGATATAGGAATAGGAAGTACCTTTGCCTAGATCCATCTTTATCTAAATATCCTTGTAATACTTCCATTTTCATTTCTACTTAAACAGAAAGCAAGGGGCATTTCTTGGGTTATATTCATTAGTTAACATTCATTCTTAAACCAAATTACTGCAGAGAAATTTTGAGTGCTACGCTAATGCTGCTATTTATTGACCTTTTTTATAAATTTTAATAGAAGCACAAATTCCTTCCAGTCAATTCTAGGAGACAAATGCTTTTAGCTAGTTTTCAGCTGTAATTTTTTTTAGATGAATTTCTAATTCAACTGACCTGTCTTATAAAGCTAACTTTGTGGGAAATTAATTTTGTTCAAGCTTGCTGGAATTGATTGCCTTATGTAGTTAAAGTTATGATGCAGGAGGACCGTTTGAATGTTGATGATGCTCTTCGTCATCCCTACTTTCAAAATCATCCTGGAAGGAGAGCTCATGGTGGTGAATGAGCTTTGCTTGACTTAACTATTTGGTAGTGCTTCTAAGGCAGCTCCCATCTTCTGCTTTAGCTTTTGGTAAGAAAAATGTGTTGTATTTGCTTGTGTCTTATATTTCTTTTCTTGTGATCAGTTGTGTGTATGTGTGTGATTTTAATTTAAGCACAGTTGAATGAGGTAAAATACCAACCCTGTCTTTTGGTCTGCCATTTATCTTGGACAGTTTGTAAATAGTTGTTGAGCAAAACTAATTGACCAAACTTAAATTAAAAACTATGAAAAATTAAAGACAACTAATTTTCTTATTATGAATTTTATGACTGTTTTGTTACTTGCTATTTATTTATTTTTTTTATATTTTTCTATCTGAGATTATGAATTATGCCCTCTAATTGAACATAATTCTAGGGTCTGATAACAAACTCAATAGAAACTTCAATAATCTTTTATTTGCTGAAGCTTTTGTCATCATTATTCATTACCAGGGCTTTTGAGTGTGTTGTCAAGTTCTGTAGATTTTGTCTAGATTTATATAGGGATCTTACAAGGCAGAGTACCAATATTAGTGAATCTACTGCCCACCTCCTTTCTTAGTGTAACAAAAGAATTGCTATTGCAGTAAGCAAATTTTTAGGCATGAAGGTTGAGAGTTTTTTATTTAAATACCTAGGAGCCAACATCAACCCTAACAGGTTATCTATCACCCATTGTCAATTCCCAATTGATAGAGCTAAGACAATTGTTAGTGGTTGAAAACACTGGTAGAGCCATCCTATTTAACTTTTCTTTACTGTCCATTCCTACTTGTATTTTGTCCTCCTATGCTATCCCTGTTTCAATCCTTGATAAGATTTCTAAGACAGCGAGGGATTCCCTGTATGGTAGCAGTAGTAATGGTAATAAGTTCCATTTTATTGGTTGGAGCACTACTACCCTTGATGTAGCTGAGAAGGGTTTAAGTATCAAGAACCTTAGGCAATCAAAAGTTGCATTAATGGCCAAAGATCTTTTTGTTGTCCTCGACATTGATGACAGGCATTGGGTCGATATTTTTAGGACTAAGTCCAGGGAGTTCAATAGTTGGGATTCTTGGGAATGCCCTAAGATTCACAAATCATCCTGGCTATGCAAATCTGACTACAAAACTGCGGAGGTTATCGGGCTAATCTCTGGATTAGCTCCTGTAATCCTAATTCTGTTGATTTGTGGAGAGATCCTTGGTACTTTGAAGTTCCCATAACCTACAAACATATATTTGTTAATATGCAACATATCCTTTTCTGATCTCATTGAAAATGACACTCTTAATGTTGATAAGTTTTATTGTTTTTTTTGGGTCAAATGGTAGATTTGGATAAACTAAGTTAAAATTGGACCCTCATTCTCCTGTGTGCTCTTCTAACAAATTAGCTTGGTGTATAATCATTTGAGCCTTGGCTATCAATTTGAGGAAAACTGGGGGGCTTGGACCATATTATTGAGAATGCAAATTGCATCGAGAGTCAAAATATTTTTATGAAATTTTTTTTCATGGCAAACTTCCACTTATGCTTATATTTATAATCTAAACATTGCCCCTGCTGAGCCTTGTGTTTTTTTGTGGCTTAAATCGTGAATCAGTTGAGCTTGTGATTTGGAATTGTAATGAGAGCAGGATCTGTTGGAACTTGGCTGCTTCTTTTTCTGGTGTTAATCTTGATCAGATTGCAGATCTATTTTCTGGAGATCAACTATTTCCAAAAGTTCAAGTCTAGGATTGGTGACCAGAGCTTTGAAGCTTTAGTTGCCTCCTCTGCCTGGGCTTTATGGGGTGCCAGATGCAATCTCATTTTCAACAAATCTAAGCTTGATTGTCACCTAGTTTTTCAGAAAGTGCTTCAATATATTAAAGAATGCTACAGCATTTAGAAGGTAGTACCGTAGTATTTCCCTTTTCTCTCCCGGTGCTTATTCTTCTTCTGTTGTGTTTTGTCATTTGTGATGCTTAATGGGTAAGGAGTTCTGTCCCCTCAGGCTTGGGTTTTGCCATTGTTACTGACTATAATCAAATCATTTTTGCAAGGCCAGTAGCTGTTACAACTGAGTCTAGTTTAGTTGCTGAATTAACTGCTGTTAAAATTGCCGTGAAGTATTCCTGCTAGGGGAGCCTGCGGCCTGATTATGTTCATACTAAAGATTGTTGTGTCACTTGGAGATTTACGGAAGTTATTAAGGAATTCAAATCTATTCTTCACCGATTTTCATTGCTCACCTAGGAGGGTTATACCAAGAGATTGCAAAACTCGTGCTGACATTTTAACGAGGCATGCTCGGCTTAGATTCTAAATAGTTATTGGACTGGTAATTTTAACAAGACATGCTCGTGTTTGTTCCATAGAGGGCTTGAACTCCCAAGATGGTTATTGGAGATCACTGAAGAGTCCAGGCTTAGATTCTAAATACTTCTTGTATCTTGTTGTTTTCTGTACCTAGTTGGTATTAATTGCTTCAGCTCCTTTTGTCAAAGTGATAATAATAATAAATAAATAAATAAATAAATAAAATGCTGTCGAATGATTTTTTCACTCACTAACTGAAATTTTTATTGGTTTCAGTTTTGATTTGTTCACCTTGCTGTTTGATATAATGTTAAGAGGCTGACTAGCACTAGTAATGCTTGTGGGAGAAATGCAAGAACCGTAAGGTACGCTTGACAACGCCTAATTTTTTTGTTTTTGTTGTTCAATTGCAGTACAAATTCTCTGTTGATGGGAAGTTATAGTCAATGACTCGTGTTTGTGAATTTGATTGGGCCAAAATAAATTAATCTGGAGATTTTTGACTTGTATCCAAATTCTAGACATTTGATCTTTTCTTAATTCCAGGCATCCAAACATTCTTTTTACAAGATAAGCTCTCAGCGCCAAAATGGTGAAGAAAAATCTAGAAGGATAGTCCACCGACCAAACCCACTTGACTGAGTTTCTAGTGGATGACAAAGCATTGGATGTCTTCATTTATTATTTATTTTTTATTATTATATTATTATTCCTGACTGCTATTGAGGTACAAAGCCAATGAACTGTTCCAATTGATGCTGTGGTGATCCATTGCCTTTGTCTTTCTTTCTTTATATGGCCACTTGCATTTCTCTGCTCTTGTGGTCATTTTCCTCAGTGTCCCTATCTTCAATGATGGGGATGTTGAGAGGACTTGCCTTTTCATTTTTGGAACCCATGCCCTGGAGCCCATTCATTATATTTTATGGAGCCTTCCTCTTGCCACTCTTTCTCTTTCTCACTATGCCTATCTATGTATTTACCTCAATTTATATTTTATAGAGAAGGCACCAATTTGAGTTGAAGCTCAGTTGGTGTACAAATTTAGGACAAATTATAAGAGATTATTATAACAACATTCAGGGGAGTAAGTATTTGTGTACTCATAGTTTTGAAATTGATGAATTAGATAACAAGTTTTTAATTTATTAATTTTGATTTAAATTAGTGGTTTGCTGATTTCGAATGTATGAGGGTCTGTTAAAAATATTCAGAGTATAAAATTTGTTACCTGTTTTTGTTAAATCTCAAGCGGGTTATGTATATATACACACTCTTGGAAAGGTTCCATATTGCTTGCAGAATGTAATCCAAATGAACATAGAATTTAAGTCTATAATTTTAGTTTTAATGATATTTGTGGTAGTAAAAAAAAAACTATTGAAATAGAACAGAAATATATTGAGATATTTTTGAGATTTTTCACGGATTACCGTCTGGACATTTAAAAAGTAAAGCAATTTTAAAATCGATCGACAAATCTGTTTTTTTGGGTAACAATATGAACATTATATACGGTAATAATATACTCAGAGGTAATAATATATTAGAAGGTTAATAACGGTTTCTGAGTATTCTATACATACATAATAATTTCATACAAACAATACATACTAAATAAAATGATATGCGGATTTTTTTCAAAAGTAAATAAATAAATAATTAATTACAAACACTTGTTCAACGGAATGAAAATTGATTGAAAGCATGTTTGATCAAAGGTTATTATTTGGAATTTTGGAGTCAATGACTTGTCCCATAAATATCACACCCCCGTGATTTTAAGGAAGGGTCAAAATACATAACATTGGATGTTTGATTGGTCTTTTATGCGATGCGTGGACATAGTGTTATCCATTCCCATTCAAGGTCAACCTCACGGTATTCTTCTCAACGCGTCTCAACATATATCTCCGTGATAATTTACAATTTTATTAAATAATAAATATATATATATATATATAATAACTACCCACAATAAAAATAAATAAATAAATAAATAAAAATCTAAGTAACAGTGACAATATTTCTGTGGGCGATGAAGAAAACATCCTTCCGGGAAGCTAAAACCAGACTTCGACACCATCAGTTCCAGAACCTTCCATGATATCTATATTATATTATTATTATATAATATAATATTTATAAATATTATTATAATATTATTATAATTTATAAAATATCGAAGTCTCTCCACCTCTAGAGAGTCTAGAACCTTCTTCGCTTCAATTAATAAAACCCTTCATATCTTTTCCTTCTTCGTTTCTTCTCCGACTCAGTGATTGTTCTTCTTCAACGATTTCCATCTTTGATTCAATCCATGGACCGTCTCCCCAATCTCGTCAAGGAGGAGTTTCCCGGCTAATGGCCTCATGCCCTCCTCCTCCTCCTCTTCTTCTAGCTTCCTTCCTCGCCCCATGGATGGTCTTCATGAGCTTGGGCCTCCGCCATTCCTCACCAAGACCTTCGATGTTGTTGATGATCCCTCCACTGACCGGGTTGTCTCTTGGAGCAGGACTAACAATAGCTTTGTTGTTTGGGATCCTCACACCTTCGCCTTGACTCTGCTTCCCCGATACTTCAAGCACAACAACTTCTCTAGCTTCGTTCGCCAGCTCAATACCTATGTGAGTACCTCTTTGCAATTATCAGCTCATTAGATTGAGCTTGTTTTTCTTTTTTTATTCTTCTCTCCTTTTTTTTTATGTTTCTTTTGTTTCTTTTTATTGTTAACTTGTTGGAGATGCGAAAGTTGTTGTCTTTGATCTTCATATCCTGTTTTCTGTTTTCATCTACATTAATTTTAATTGCAGTGCAAAGTGTTTTCTTGTTTGTCTTAAAAGAGAAATTAATTGATCATGTTCTTGGAATCCTGTTTTTGTTAGTAGTTGTTTACTTCTTCCTTTTTTTCCTCTGTTTCTGGTATTGCAAAATGAGGTAAAAAAAGAACATGATTTTATTATCTTGGGGGACAAAAGTTCTCTCTTTTACTATTTTTGTCTTAAGTTTACTTTAAATTAAAATAAAAAAACTTTTCTTTAATCATCCATGTGACCATGTTTTAGTAATATCTTTGGTTTTTTTTTGTATGTCTTTCGTTGTAAACTTTAAGGAGGATAGAAATTAAAGGCCGTTTGTATTAATCATGCATAATAGTTAATTGTTTCTGATCTCTTTCTAACATATCTCCTTAATTCTCTTCTTACTACGCTTGTATGTTTGTCTATTTGAGCTTAGTAGAGTAAACATCAATGATTTGTTGTGATGTTTTTGCTAAAGTTAATTCTCTTTCAGGGGTTTAGTTATGTTATCTGGTATATATTTATTGCTTCTGTTTTTCATCATAATAGTCTTTTTTTTTTTTCCTTCTTGTGTTCTTTCTCGTCTATTTCTACTTGTTTATGATCTTTATATATAAATGCCCCCATTGCTTTTTTTAAAAAAAATAACAAAAAAATAAATAAATTTTTGTAGATTATGAAATACCAAAACTGCCCTTAACTGAGGTGGAGGGGAACGGTTATTCTGATATTTCTGTGTGGGGTCTCATTATTTTGATTTTCTTAGGCTTTATATAGAGGTAGAAGTTGAACACTTTGCTCAGGTCTAGTAACAAAAACAGATAAAATGAATAATGCTAAGTCGTATCAAGTCTTTTCTTTCTCTCTCTCATGTAAGTGGCTCACACTCAAGCATAAACTAGCTATAAATTCTACCCATATAAAAAGTCAGTGCTTTATTTTTGTGCTTTCGTGGTGGTGGAAAGGAGAGTGGGCCTTGTACTGAATTCCCCTACAGCCTAAAGACTACGAAATGGGAGGCTGGCGTTTGAGCACGTCTTCTTTCAGGATCATCTTTTCTTATATATTTTGTTATTTTTTAATGGCTATTGTCTTTTTGTGTCTAAATGATCAATGGGAAGGGGGCATTATATCTAAGAACTTGCTTTCTACAAGATTCTAGAAGAATGAAAGTTCAGCAGAATATTACATTTTAAATATGATTTGTCTTTTTGTTGATAAATTAAAAAAAAAAAAATTAAATGCCATCTTGTTTCTCTTTGTTATTCAGATTTTTAGTTAGTGTAGGACTCTGTAGGTATCATATTGCTTTTTATGTATAAAATAGTATGCTTTTTCAAAATTCATAGGCGGGAAGAGACCTTGAGGGTTGGATGTGATTAAATTTTTTTCCATATGATGAACTTGTCACCTTCCAGCCTTGCTAATTTATCTATTTGGTTTTGTTGCCTGTTTGCCTGCCTGCCTGCCTGCCTGCCTGCCTGCCTGCTGCCTACTTGCCTCTGTGCCCTGTGTTCCATCCTTGGGTTGAAGAGGGAAGGGTTTCATGTTGTAGTTTCAATATGGGTTTAAACTTTTGTAAAGCATACAAGAACTAAAATATGGGATTGTTAGTCTCGTGGGTTGGGAGCTAGTCTGCATTGCTAGTTCCGATTCTTCCCATGGAACAACAGAAGTTATCTGCACTTGTGAACACCACGTGGAACTATCAAATTGTGCTTATCGACTGATTTTATGCTCTTAAATTTTCCTGTAGCTTTGCTGAAGGGACTCTCGAAGAAGCGAAAACAAGAATGTTCTGTACTCATAGGTCAAACTTAATACCTCCACAAGATTGTTTTACAATACTACAGTTTTTACGTTTTTGCTAGAATGCCTTATAATTTCAGCAGACCCTAACTTGTAAGATTAATGGAAATTATACGTCATTGTTTTCCTCTTTGTTCATATAAAGGCAGGAGAAGATAGAAGATATTTTAATATGCTGGTTCATGAAAATAATTTGCTGAATCAAACTGTGAAGATGATAGCTGCTGCTGTAATCAATCATTGTACAAAGCCTCTCACAAAACTGTTAAACCGGCAAATTATCAGCTTTTGTGTTGCGGAGTGGCTTTAGATGAACTGTTAATTCTTCCTTCTCATCTCTTTGTCTAGTAATATTCCTCTTACCTGTTGATGCTCTGAATAAACAGCTTTATATGACAATGAATGATGGTTCCTCCAGGGTTTTAGAAAGGTTGATCCAGATAGGTGGGAGTTCGCAAGTGAGGGATTCCTCAAGGGCCAGAAGCATCTCCTCAAGACAATCAAGAGGAGGAAGCCACCTTCTCATGCTCTTCCTCCCCAGCAGCAAGCTCTTGGGCCATTCCTTGAGGTTGGAAGGTTTGGGTTGGATGGAGAAATTAATAGGCTAAGGCGTGATAAAAACATGTTGATGTCAGAGATTGTTAAGTTGAGGCAAGAGCAGCAGAACACCAGGGCTCATCTCCAGGCTCTAGAAGTGAGACTACAAGGAACAGAGCAAAAACAACAACAGATGATGACGTTCTTAGCTCGAGCAATGCAGAACCCGGACTTCTTACAACAATTGATTCAGCAGAAAGAAAGGAGGAAAGAACTTGAAGAAGCCATGACCAAGAAGAGAAGGCGACCAATAGACAGAGTGCCTGATCCTGGTGGTGCAGAAACTAGTGGAAGTCGGGACCTAGAGACAGAGTTGCGGGATCTTTATGGATATCAAGTCACTGAACTGGAGAATTTAGCTCTGGAGATTCAGGCTTATGACAGGAATATTGATGGTGAGGAAGCATATGATGAGAAGCAAGGTGGTGCAGGTGAACTGACAGATGATTTCTGGGAGGAGTTGTTGAATGAAGGGATCAGTGAGAAGAGTGGAGCAGAACTTCAAGGGCAAGATGATGAGGATGTGAACTTTTTGGCTGAGAAACTGGGCTATCTCAGTTCCACCAGCCCAAAGTAGTAGGGAAGGCTTCATTCAATCAACTGATTACCACTAATTGTTCCTTAACCAGTTTCTTGTTTCAATAATATCAGCCTGTCTTGATCAAGTCAGATTCATTCCAGGTTGTTTTTTGTTACTGGCAGGACAACTTAGATATAGCTTGGTAGATTTTAGAGAGCAAGGCCACGAACTGAGCTTCTTTCTATCCATCCTCTAACTACACCACTGATCTCATCTGTTGTTCCATTTCGTGTTTAGGCTATTACATTCATCGCCCTTTATGCCTTTTTCTTTTTCAATCTTGAGCAGATTGCAGAGTTCCAGTGACAAATACATGCAAATTTAATCTGAGGAGCTTAGAAGCATGATGGGAAAGGTTATCTTTGCTTCTTTATATACCCACTTTATATCTATCAGTGGATTATTACTATTCGCTCACTAATTTAATCTTTGTGTTTAATGTCAACACAATTCAGCTGTTTCACTGATTCAAAGTAGTACTGATGTGGCATTGCTGGAGAGGCTGCTGTTGTATGGCTAGAGTTTGTGCTTTTTGTTGTGGATGTCTTCTTTGTGGTTAATGTTGACACCATTTAGCTTTTTGTTCAAATTTGACTAGAGAAGGCTGCTGCAGTGTTCATTAATCCTATTCCTATCAGAAATGATTGAAATTCTTGTTGTAGCGTTGCTGTAGAGGCTGTTGTTGTATGCTAGAATTTGTGTTTTGGTTGTGGATGTATGTATGTATATATGTATTAGTTGTGTCTTATTTTGACTCCTGGTTCTTTTGTATCAATTCTTACTATTTTTTTTAAACTGCAATAAATTTTTTTCTGGTTTTTCTTTTTCTTTGTTGTCATTTTAGATGTTTAAATGTAATCAGATGTATCATTTGGTTGTCAAATTCTACCGGGTAAATTTGTACACATCTGATACTGCTCATCCAATCATTATTAGATCATATGGTTCTTGTTGGACCTGTTTGGCCAATGATTGGCCCAAACTTGCTTGGTAACTTGGCCCATATTATAAAAAATATGAATTCCTTTGTTATCTGAAAGAGTTTATTAGGTGGCCAGATAATGCGTGAGTTTGATCAAGCTGAAATAAATAAATAAATAACCAAAAACCTTATTGGCTATTACTTCATTCTAAATATCAAGAGTTCAAAAATTATCAAGTCTTGAAATATATATATATGTATATATATATATATATATATATATATATATTTGACAAGTTTAGCATGCTGATTTATTTTCGCAATAAAAGAAATAATAACATTAATCAAATTAAATAGTGAAACATCCTAACATTATTGTATTTTTTTTTTTATGAAATATGGGCAAGCCGTGTGTTGGGAGATGTACAAATACTATCTCAATACATTCATGCTTTCACTTTGTGTGAGCTTAAATTTAAACTAATTTTTTTAATAAAACATATGAATATCCTATGCAAAGTCTTATGCCAATAAACCTAACCAGAGATTATTGACGTTGTATCTAATCTTTTAAATAAAATTGATTAAAGTATGGTGATAAAAGAAAAAAAAAAGATTGGAATCCTCATATTCCTTCATGCTTATCCACAATATAGTGTTTGCACCAAAAGGATGCATGGAATACCAAAAGAAAAAGGCTTCCAAGAGATAAGTCCATGCCCAATTTTTAAAAAGCAATAACAGATCAAAAGGAGATGCAAGAAAACCAGAAGAAAAAAACAATGAAAAATCAAAGGGGGAAAAAACTCATAACAATCAATCACAACAAGTTCAATCAATCAAACTAAATATGTGATACAAAACCTTTGCTCAACAGAGAAAAAGATGGTCATAATAATAATAATACAAAGAAATGGTTGGAAAAAGGAACCTTGGGCATTGGTTCTCTCCTGATTACATCAATCAAACAACCAATAATGGGTTTGTAGATGCCGCCTCTAATGCAAAAAAAGGCGTTGTAGACTTGCCTTTTTTAAGTTCTGGCTTCCAAATCTTTATTATTATAAAAGTTCTGATTTCCTTTATGCTTTAATTAAGCCTACATAAATGAGTCTGTCTATCAAGTAATTTTATTTTTATTGACCAATTTATTAGATAATATATTCACAAATGATTGACAGCTATTCAATAACTATGAAACAGTGATATTGATGATATCTAAAAGTGATTACTGATAATCAGTATAATAAGCTCAAAGTTCTATAGATTAGTAAGCTATTGTGTATAAACAACATTACTTGAGATACATACATACATACATACATACTTATATGCATCAAATAATGCTATTTATTTTTTAATGATTCTTAAGAATATGTATGTGTAGTATGCATGTATCTGATCAAATATATATGTATGTACATATATACACAGGTGTGCGGACTAATGGTTTGAAACCACAATCATATTAGATAAAATTAATAGATGTATATTAGAGTATATATCAAACCATTCAATTACACTCGACTAGTTATAATTAAGAACAATCAAGTTATATATTTTTTCTACAAAAACTACAGATATCATTATATAAAACTTCTGCTAAATATTTTTTCGGTAGTCAAGTCATTTTATATGATTTAATTAATTTATATATATATATATATATATATATATCACCATTTAAATTAGCATGTTGATAATAAAGTAGGGTCATAAGATGTATAAAACCAAATGAAAATTCTACAAGGTACGTATGCCTATGTATGTATTTATGGATGTGCAATTATGAATATCTAAAACAATATATAAGAAAACAAAAAGAAAAAACCTAATATCATTCCATTCAAAAGAAACTCCTTTTTGAAGGTTTGGGTGTTTTCTAGCAAGATGAAAAAGAAAAGGAAAAAAAAAAGTGAAAGCATTCATGCTGAAACCTTGCAAGCTTAAGCTATAAAGCACAAAAAAGAGAATAAGAAGGGAGAAATTGTGGAGATAAATAAAAGAGGAAGGATTTATTGATTCTTGATCTCATCCACATCTCCTCACCACTTTCTTTCAAGAATTCCCTTTTTTCTTTTAATATTAAGATTACTTATTGCATAAACAATGGAAATAAAACCTATACAAACATGTATTCATGGGTGATAACTGGAGAATTATAAGGTATACATAGAAGGGGCAAAAAAAGAAAAATTGAAATGATATGAAGAGTCTGATGATGGTGATGATGCATGGTGGTTTATATATGTCTTCTGTTTTTGTTTTGTAGTGTTATGTTGTCTGCTGCATGGAATGATTGCATGTGTTTGAGTGCTCATGGAAAGAGATGTATGCTTGTTTATTTTCAAATGATGCACAGCTGCAGGACCCTAACAATCATGTTTGTCTTCCCTTCCTACTTTGCATGCATGTCAATCTTAACTTGAAATAAAGATAATTAATTAACCCCTCATCTGTCTGTCTGTCTGTCTCTCTATTTATAGAGCTCTGTCTTAACTTGTGTATATATGTTTGTTGACCTTTTAGTTTATTAAGAAGATCAACATATCAGATGCTTATGTAATCCTGTGTATCTGTGTTTGATGACCTTACAAAAGTTCATTAAGGTGAAACAATATATATATATAAGAATATATTAGGCTTTCAGATATATAGGTCATCACTAGCTAGGGAGAAGAGAAAGACAGGTATAAAGTTATAGTGAAGCCTTTTGCAATTGAAACACTACTAGTGAAAAGAAGAAGAAGAAGAAGAAGAAGAAGAAAGAGAAGGAGAAAATAAGCAACTATAGTTCTTCATGTTCCCAGGAAGCAGCATGAGCAACCCATCCTCCATCTCTGATGAAGCAACAGGCACTGCTTCCTCAAATAATCCAAACACTTTTAGCCATCTCTTCATCCCCATTTCTCCTCCTCCACTCCACCACCAACACCAAACCAAACAAAAGAAGAAGAGAAGCCAACCTGGAAACCCAGGTATGTATTGTATTGTATTTAAACAATATTTACATTTTTAGTAAGTAATAATGTAATATGTACAAATAAATGAATAAATAAATAAATATTGATGCACATGCATGATTGAAGATCCAGAAGCTGAAGTTGTAGCGCTATCTCCAAAAAGTCTAATGGCAACCAACAGGTTTGTGTGTGAGATTTGTAACAAAGGATTTCAAAGAGACCAGAACCTTCAACTTCACAGGAGAGGACATAACCTTCCATGGAAACTGAGGCAAAGGAATAACAAGGAGGTGGTGAAGAAGAGGGTCTATGTTTGTCCAGAACCTTCATGTGTTCACCACCACCCATCAAGAGCTCTTGGAGATCTCACTGGCATCAAGAAACACTACAGCAGGAAGCATGGAGAGAAGAAGTGGAAGTGTGACAAGTGTTCCAAGAGATATGCTGTTCATTCTGATTGGAAGGCTCATATCAAGAACTGTGGAACAAAGGAGTATAAATGTGATTGTGGTATCCTCTTCTCCAGGTCATCATCTTTTATTTACTTAATTAACCTTCCTTCCTTTCATTTCCTTTTCTTTTCCTTCTTTCTATATATCTATCTTTCTACACACACACACACACATGAATAGACATATAAATATAACTCAGAAAGTGACAAGAAGATGTTTCATGTAGTTCAAAGATTAATATATGCATGAGTGCATGACTGAACTCCATAATTAACATCTAGAAGATCTGGTTTGATCTGATCTCTCTGTGAAGAATATAGTTATGTATATATATAATTGAAAACTGTTTTCCTCAATGACTTAAAATGCACAGTTCTTCTGAAAATCAATGGAGAGAAACAGTACAGGCCTAACTGCATGCATGCATGACTGGTCTGAGAATATAATGATAACATTGGTACTATACACACACTAACACACACATATTCATGTGTATATATATAGACACTGTAAAAGTGTTTCAGTAGTTTTGTCAGTGATATGATTGTGATCATGGCAAAAAAAAGTAACTGACCTATTTCACTTCTCACTCTTCCCTTCTTCAAACCCTAATGAAAGACAATGATGCAGCTGTTAGGGTTTCAAGCATGATATAAAATTTCTTAATTTAGCATGTTAACAGAATATATGGATGATGATGATGATCTGTAAATTAATATGCACTGCATTATCTTTTATTGTTAATTTGAGAAGATTCATCAAAAATTTGTAATTCATTTTATTTATTTATTTATTTTTTTAATATTTTGTCAATTTTCATACTGCATTACATTAATTATATATCAATATCAAAATCATTTTTCATTGATCAATTGAGTGCATGCAGGAAAGATAGCTTCATCACACACAGAGCTTTCTGTGATGCGCTTGCCCAAGAAAGTGCAAGAGTCATCGCTGCTGCTGCTGCTGCTGCTGCTGCCTCAGCCACCACCACCATCATCCCTCCTCCTCCTCCTCCTCCTCCTCCTCCTCCTCTCTATCTCCCTTTTGCATCATGGAACCCTAATTTTAGCACTAGTACTCCAAGCTTGTTATTTCATGGCAAGCCTGAAGACCAGCTTCTTTCAATGAGTACTACTAGTTCACAGCATAATAATAATGCAATGGCCGTCATGAGCACCACGGACGGCTACAATGCGTCCAGATTGAGCTTTGACGTTGGAGATCTATCCACGTGGCAGAAAGAATGACCGTTTGACCAGGGACTTCCTTGGAGTGGATGATGATGGGAGCATGGGAATGGATATGACCACTCGCGGTGAGCACACGGCGCCATTCGGAATTCCCACTTGGAGTGATTTCCAAAGTATTTAGAGATGATTGATTTATTTTCTTTCTTTGTTTTTTTTTTTCTAGATTTAATTTGACGATTATTATGACGATGATGATGCATGCTTGATGCTTCTTAGTTAAATGTTTGTTTGTTCTTCAGATTGTGTTTTTTTTTTAATTTTTATGAAAACATTTTGGCTACTCAGTGTTTGATATATAAATATCCACACCTCCTTTATTATTTATTATACACACGTACTGCAATCATGTTATGTGTTTGTGCACATCAACATGAAGATAAATGCCCTCCATTATATATATATATATATATAATGGTTGTAGTTCTATTAGAAAGATTTGAGGATTTGATAAGTAATTTATAATAAGATTATTATTATTTAGATAAATACAACTAACACCATTCAAAAATTATCAAATAAACAGATAAATAAAGTGATGTATCATAAACAATGACAAGTACAAATTGTTATAATATGTTTTACTCTACATTTAACTGACTTATCATTAAATCATGTATCTGTTATTGAAGATTTTTATTTTTATTTATTATTTTTAATAAAATGAACATATTACTATTCATATATACTAGCTATTCATCTTTTAAGTGGGAAGGAATTCAAACTTTTTTAATAAAATTCTCGTACCTTAGTATTTAGCTACAAACATCAACTATAATAATAAAATGTTGGTACAACTATATATAGATATTAATATGTGATTGAAAAAAGCACTTACATGAGCTCTTTCTTGTCATCATAGCTCCCTAGGGGACCCCAACTAGCTTGTTATGGCATCGAGATCTATGCATTCATCCCATCCATTTGAGAAGTGTTAATTTTTAGAGCTACCAAAATTAATAAATTAATAAATTATCAACCGAGTAAGAAGTAAGAACAAGTTTATTTCAGTGAGTTCCTTGAATGAGCAAATGATAATGAGATAATTTTAAGAGGAAAAAAAAGCACTTTTTTCTTTTTTTTTCTTAATCTTTACTTCCCAACCTTGAGCATGGGCAAGGGAGGCTGCCAAAAAGGAGCCAAGTCAACCAAATTGAGATGGTCCCTTATATTTTATATATAGGAGCTACTATAATTCCTGGAGAAAGAGAAAAAATAAATAAATAAAAAAAGGGTAAAAATGTCAACGCGTGCAGGGGGCAAAATGAAAAAGTAGAAAAAAGTGAGAGAGTAAGGACGAGGCGCAATAACTAACCAACTGGAAATCTCTCAGTGGTCTTTTTCGCCTGCTTAACTTTCTCAAATCCCATGCTTTCATGCTTGCATGGGGATTGGAACTGTAGTAGTCTCATTACATATGTTTGCAATTTAGTTAATGAAAAAAAAGGAGCCACATAAAAAAAGAAAGGTATTTTAATTAAAAAAAATAAATCACAACTTCCTCCGGTTTCCGTTATTTCCATCCTTTTATTTTTTTTCATTTTTTTCTTTGCTTTTTTTTTCTACTCACTTCTGGTAAGAGACTAGTGTTTATTTATTTTATTTTTTTTTTAGTATGTACTGATTTTTTTTAAAAAAAATAAAATTATAATTTATCTATTTTTATATTAAAAAAAACACAAATGCAAAAATAATTGGTGTTTCTTTACCATCAACTCAATGGGGGCAGAAAACCAAAAATGTTCCCACAACAGTAAATCAAAGATAAAAGAAAAGGGCAAATTAATCACTGTAAAAGTTGAGCTGCTAATGAATATTGCAGTTATATAATTTAGTCAACAAATTATATGTTACCACTTTGACAAGTAAAATCATCCACTGTAATTAACTGTTATGCAGTTATAAAAAAATAGCTGCTTTTTAATAATAATTAGTTCAAGAAGATAACAGAACAAAACCATATATAAGTAATGCAAAGCATAATTCAAATGCCAGAAGGGTCAAAACATATATGCATCATATATCAAAGGTGGTGGACACCATCACATGGTTTGTGGAGAACAAATGTTCTTTGCCTGAAAACTTTACTAAAGAAACAAAGTGATTACGAATATTCAAAGTGAATGAGAGAGAGAGCAAGTTCTAGGGATTACCTAAAGAGGTTTAGATGTGTGGAGGGATATACTGACCAGCTTTTAGAAAGGAATAGAGAGGAAGAATATGCATGCATGTGAGCAGCAGCAGCAGCAGCAGAAGTGGGTACTAGTACAAATACATACCAATTGCCTTGCCTTCTTTACTTACTTTTATATATTCCTTTCGTTTGCACAACCAGACAAATCTAAAAGTTCTCTTCTCTTCTTTGCTGGGCATCCTACACTGTGCCATCTCTATCTTCTCTCAATAAGTTTTCTAATTATTAATTCCTTTTTCTTTTAAAACCCCTCAATGCCTTTACATATGCTTCACCTCAATAATGGTGCCCATAAACCTGTGCATGATATGTAGGCTTTAGTACAATTTGTCACCAGACATGATAATTTGATTCAGGTTTGCTGTTTAAAAAGCATCTCTGTAAGCAAGGCTATAAAATTATATGGAAAAACAAATATTTTAATTATTGGCATTCTTACATTTAACTGAAAATGTCATGTTTGTAAAGTTTAGAGATAATATTTGGCATGCAAGTTATCATCTTCAAATTTGAAAATGGCAGGGGCCCAAGACTCCCCTTCTTTTGTGGACACCACAACCATTTACTTGAAATGTGTGCAAGACCAGAAACCAAGAGTGCAGTCTTGTCTAGATCTGCAATGAAAAGCTGGTTCCTGATTTTGATGAATGTATTGTTGTGCTGAAGGCCCCACTGTTCCTTGGATGCATATCCAAAACAAGGATCAAATTTCCTGCAATGAATTGAAGAAGCAAGAGTGATCTTGTCATTGTGTGCAGTTCATTTAAACCAACAATGGATGTTCATTCAATTACCAGAGTGTCATAACAATGGAGATATTGTTGCCCAAAACTTCATTGTTCATTCAATGGAGTTATGTGAAACAAGAAACACAGCACATTTTATAAAAACAAGAAACGCAGCATGCTGATCATCAGATACACTATAGAACTTCTGGTAAAACTCTTTTCTGCAAATGAAGTCAAATGAACAGGAAAAACATTATTACAGTACTTTCTAAACATGAAACAGAGCACTATTGATATGTACTGTTGTTCCTTTGTGGTCTGTTGATCTATCTCATCAAATTTACGTGTTAAGTACTTCTGCACTGGCAGGTGATAACATGTGCAGGACAAGAAATGCAGTTTCACTGTATGCTATTGACAATTATAGCACACAAACAATAATGTCAACAAAGGAAAATTGCATTCAACCCCAGTTCTGATTAATAAAAAAACCATAATTAATCCCTACTGTTATGTAAAATCCCAAAATGTTGGCAAAATAAAAAGCAGAGTTAAATAACGGCCCCATAGTAACCCAACATGGCCCACTGCCAAAGCTCGCTGGTATGCCCAATAACGGCCCAATATAAAAACCCACCAGAAAGCCTAACAACACGATAACAGCCCATTCCGGCCCAAAAGAGAACCATCAGGACGGCCCATCAATAGCCCATTAGACCTTCAACAAAATAAAGCCAACGGCCACCACCTTTGTTAGCGATTGTTTTTGTCTTCACTGATTTTATTTTAAGTGACTGCCGAACCAGGTGCTCATTTTTATTTGTTATTGAATGTCATTCACTGTAATCTTTCATATATGTACATATATGTACATATATTTTCGTGATGACATGCAACCCTCTAATACCAATTCACTGGCAACGTATGTTCTTTCATTTTTCAGAACTTGTTATTTAAGAGAAAAAGCATTACTACTGGCTTGTCATTTAGCCTCCCTCATGTTTTTCTTAAGTGCGTGTAATACTCTCTTTCATGGACTTGTGTGGGCAATGCTCTCATCTCTCAAATCTCAATGACTCATGTGAAACTCTTGGCAATCATTTTTACAACCTATTGACTGTCATTTGCTAGCTAATTTATAAACTTTATTCACAAATTGACATGCGCAACACCTGTGTTCATTTTTATTAGTGATCATCATTCGCTAGCTCAGCTCGTACATATATACATTTTTTTTTTTTCTGTGTGACTCATTATTATTTACTAGATTTTAAATATATATATATATATACACACGTACCCACCCACCACAGCGTCTCTCTCTCTCTCTCTCTCTCTCTCTCTCTCTCTCTCTCTCACACACACACACACACATGTTCTATCTACATACATGTTTTTTTTTTGGGAAGGGAAACGGGCGAACCCACTGCAGAGCGCAGGAGGCGTCCTGCAGCAGTGAAAACAGTGAAGGCAGGGATCAGCATCACGTGAGTCTTTGAACCACCCATACACAATTACTTTTCACAACTCCCAGAAATGTGCCCCAGCCGAGAATCGAACTCTCACCACTCAGTGAGAGCTCTATCGGCGACCCGTGTGCCAATAGACCCGAAGGTCGTTGGCCTATCTACATACATGTTAGGTCAGGCTAATGTTTTACATCTGCATGTCAGCCTATGAGTTCTATACACATAAGCATCTTCTTCCTCTTGAATCATCACAGCCTCATGGTGTGGATTTAACCTGTGAAATTGCATACAAGTTGGCCCACGGTATGATTCTTTAGTTTCACCTACAATCAATGCAAACCGAGTTGTCAAAATATCAAGAATTCACAAATTAAATCACATAATTTTAAAAAACAGCATGAAACAAAGCCAAGCCACAAACTTTAATCATCCTAACAATAAACAAACCACGGGCCTTTAATAAAATAAACATGATCAGGAAATGCAAGTTACATATGAATGGAATGCATATATTTAATAAGCAAGACGATACATTTGATGGTTACATTTCCAATGTCTTACAACATACAAAGGCATTGAATCAACAGGATTGATGTGAGTACCTGATGCTTTCATGACCAGAAAATTGGAAAAATGCCAGTTATTTCTCAAGACCTAATCCAATATGTAATGCCCATAAATGCTACACTGCCAACTCAGTTTCTTATGTAACACTACTCGGACAACATTGGTACGGCAGAAAAACCACTTTGATTTCAAGACTATATCCAACAATTCAAGATAGGGGGTTCTCTTTTGAAAGTACCTAATTTCTATTCTATGAATGAGAAATTATTGGCAGAAAAAATTCCAGTGATTATCCGAAAGTAATGTAGAACAATCTCGTTAGTTGAGTGTTATACCTCAGTGACGCATATATTTTTTTGGGCATTGCTATCTCCAAAATCAACCATAGTTGTTTTGATGAATGAGAAGAAAAAGAAACAAACAATAATGGCCTGTAAAACATAAAGAATTAAATAAAAGTATAAAACAACAAAATAATGCCAGCATGAACTCATTCATTATCTTCAGAAAATGATCTTTCTAAATAAGGAAATTGCTCAAGCATAAGCAATTTGATCCATTGATAACTCTGTAGCTACTTATCCTGACTGTTGACAAACGCAATACAAGTGTAAATATAAAATTACAAGCAGTGATGTGAAACAATCATACTAAAACATCAATGACAGTCATGCATGGACAAGGTTCAAGAAGGAAAGATGGAATGCCATTGAAGACATATGGGAAGGCATACAAATGGCATAAAGACAGTTTATTTAAAGGCATCATGCTACTCCATTGCCTCCCTATATTCAACTCAAGGCATAAAATTTCTTTTCAGGTTTACAATAAAGTAAAGGACATGACATTTTATCAAAAGAATTTTCCAAGAAAATATAGTGGTTAATGCAATAAACTACTATCACAAATGCAGACAAAACAAAAATAAAATAATATAAAAGACACCAAGTAGTCACTACAACAAGAAGAGGAAGATGGATCACAAACTTAAATAAGAAACTAGAATAACTAATGAGAAGAAAAGTTTGAAACAAACAACCTCCAGAAGAGTTGCTAAGACACTGGCCACATTATTTCCCCATCATATGAGTTGTTACAACAAGCTTGTTGAATAAAACACACTTAATATGGCCGGTTGAATGCATCCAGATAACAATATCACATTTAAGTACAAACCGTGCAGAAGCCACAAAAAGGAATCAGGCAACAAGCACAAGGTCTACTAGTGGTTGTCGGGCTCCAGCCACTAAACCAAAGGACTATTTTTATGTTCTTCAAAAGAACGAATTCAATAATATTGTTTTAGAAAAGCAAGATCAAATGTAAATACTTAGTTACCTCATGATATATCATAAAAGAGCTAAGATGGCAGCACCCTATGTGCACAGTATTGGATTCTGCAACACAGAACGAAAAGAAATATAGTGAAGTTTATAAGAAAAGGGATCAAAAATTAATTCATTGATACTTACACCATCTAGAATAGCTGGATCCAATATAAAATGCTGAAATGGCTCTTTTCTCGGACTTAAATGCAACAAATAGAATATGCTATCCGAAGCAAAGAGAATAAGCACCTAACCAGAAGCTCTGAGATATAAAACAAGGTAGATACATCAGTTGTAAATTGGCAAATTCTAAACAATGGGATTTTGGTAACAACAAACAAAGCAAAACCAAAAGGTCCATAAACACACCCACGAACAATCAAATCTTTGATAGATTGGAATTGTTTGGAAGCTTCATTTAAGATTCTTAAAGAGCAATAAAACGTTGAATGAATTTGAAACTTGGAAAATATGCAATTATTAGTTTAAATCTGAAAAATATACCTACCTAGCAATCACAGGACTTTGGAACTTTGAAATAAAAATGTATACCTGGTCACTAGTTTGCTTTCCAGTCTTGAACTCTGAAGGCATTATTTTCTTGTCTGAACCATCACTGATTGAATGCATCTTACTGGATAGAAGCATCAATCATTCCTTTCAATCTAAACCCTAAGATACCTCAATGTATATTTGTGAGTACATATTACATCATTGAACCAACAAAAGAACAAGAAATGATGTGAGATATAAATCTAGACAAAATGACAAAATGGAGCTTCTTGAGAAAATTATAGCAGTGTGCACTTACATCAGTGCCATTTAGGGATTAACATGCATGCATTTAAACATGTAAATCACAATCAACTTTTAGCAAGGAAAAAACCTCAATATTGAACATTTTGGAAGATAACTGTAAATCTTTCATATATTTCCTGAACTGTGACGGCATGTTTACCTATTTACAGACAATAGATAACAACAAAAGAAAGATAGACACCTATTGGATTCATGAATTCTTGTAGATAAAAAACCCATATGACATGAAATGAGTATGTGGTTCTATTAAGCCTTTGAAAGGCAGTTACAATATGACCTTTTTAAAAGTTAAAAGTGATGATGGTCACAATATCATTAGCATCTCTCGTTTTCAATAACTGTTGATTCTTCACTTTTATAGTATTTGTTTATACACGATCAAATTCAATCACACCCAGACAATCCATTAATAATTAAAGAAAAATGACTGAGACATAAATAATAGCAAAAATGCAGCCAGAAAAGTAAAACCCACACCCACCCAGAACCTTGTTTTATACCATTAAAATCCTCTATAAAAGCAACCAAGAAAGCAAGGCCACAAAGTTAAATGAAAATCATATATTTAAATAATTGTGCGGACCTTGTTATTGGCATTACATTAGCTGAAATATCATATTTGTAAAGTTCAGAGCTAATCTTTGGCATGCATATGATAATGGTTCAAAGTTATCATCTTCAAGTTTGAAAATGGCAAGGGTCGAAGGCTCCCTTCTTTAGTGGACACCACAGACACCAACCTGAAATGTGTGCGAGACCAGAAACAAAGAGTGCACACTTGTTGAGATCTGAAATGAAAAGCCGGTTCCTGATTTTGATGAATGCATTGTTGTGCTGAAGGCCCACTGCTCCTTGGGTGCATATCCAAACATTTCCTGCAATGACAAAGCAGAGTCTTGTGTGCGGTTCATATAAACACACAATGACAATTCATTCAATTAGCACTGTCCTAACAATGTTGCCCAAAACTCCATTGTTCATTCAATGGAGTTATGTGAAACAAGAAACACAGCATCTTTCATCGATTATGTTGCACACTCTACCTTTTCTGTCATCCAGGTCATGCATGTCTGCCAGCATTCACAACTAACTAATCTTGGCGTCGTCATTTACTCCCAAATCACTTACTCCCAAATGTAAATTAAGCACATTTTTGTATGCCTGCATAACAAGAAGTGCATCCATTAGTCTGACAATAAACAAACAAAAAGATACAAATAAGATTCCCCGGAAATTCTATGTACGTGGACTCTTTTAACCAGTAATCAACTACTTTTCCTTGAAGAATCAGCTTAGGTTATAACTGAAAACTTAGGAGCAAAAAAAGACATAAAAATCATGTGTGGCAAACTGGTAATAAGCATCGTAATGCAACCATGTCAGACTCCAAAGGATGATATGGGGGCCAAATTTGAAGACAATTCAAAAAGAGCCATTATATATATTGCGAATCAAAATGATTGCATCCACATGATTTGGCAACAAATTGTTTAGCTGGAAGAATGCCGTGATTGGTATCCAATTTAGAAAATCAGGACAATCAAAACCAGTGATAAAACAAGGAAAACAAAATCGTCAAAATTGCAGGATGGAGACTTCCTGATCAACTAAATATTTAATTTTAGCAAGTATAATCAAGAAAAATAGTGTGGATTTTTCAATTTAAATAGGACTCAGTGCATGTATGTCAAATATGAGTTAACTTCCTGAACAAGGAAAAAATACTCAAGGTACCTGAAAAGAGAATATTTCCTTTCCATTCAAAATTGCATCCATCGCAGCATGCTGATCATCAAATACACTATAGAACTTTTGGTAAAACTCTTTCCTGCATGAAGTCAAATGAACAAGAAAATCATCATTACAGAAATTTCTAAACAAGAAACAAAGCACTATTGATATGTACTGTTCTTCTTTTGTGGTCTGTTGATCCATCTCATCAAATTTACGTGTAAGTACTTCTGCACCGGTAGGCGACAGCATGTGCAGGACAAGAGCTTCCAATGTCCTTGGGAAGTAGTGCTGACAAGAAATGCCGTTTACTGTATGTTATTGACAACTCTAGCACACAAACAATGATGCCAACAAAGAAAATTGCATGCAACCCCAGTTCTGATAAAACCATAATCCTACTGTTATATAAAATCCCAAAAATGTTAGCAATTACAAAATAAAAAGCAGAGTTAAATACGAAGAATCATTGAATCATTTTAAAATAAGTGGAGGCACAATGGTGTATAAATGGCAAGAAAAATTCCAATGGTGAAGAGTTCCAGATCATGGCTTCTCAAAACAGCCCATCAACGCTGCAGCAAGCAAGGTGAAACACAAGGAATACCGCATTCAATCAACAGAAAAATTATTAACTCATTGATTAAAAGAATAGTTCCAATAAACAGAAAGCAACTTAAGAGTATATTTTTTCTGGGATAGTTCAAAGAAAAGCTTGACTAAATGTAAAATAGTATTACAAAAATTTTGAAATTAGATATCAAGCAAAATTGAAAGACGTAAAACCATACTCTTTATCGGCAAAAAATTAAGATGGAATCATCCAAGTAGATCAAAATCTCTACTTAAGCAAAGGCGTAGTCAATTCTCTAAATTTGCAAAATAATAAAGTGTGGGAATATTGCATAGATCACCAAATATATGAAGCAAATTCAGGTCATTAGATGAGCATATGAAATAAATAGGAAGCCCTACCACCATGACCAGAAAGACCTTTCGAAGAACAAGTGGTTCAATTGTCCAAAAAATGCTTGTAACAGGATTGTCCTCTAAGAGAACAGAATTTTCTGTTCTAGCATGCGTGCAATTATTTTCAACGGTAACATCCAAAGCTTCCAAATGGGACTCCTTAACTTGATTTTGACCAGAAGAGTTAAGAGTGTTATGCACCAAAGAAATTAATTCATGTAGTACAACCGAAGTGAAGGGTTCTAGCTGTTCCAAAGTCACCCCCTGCTGTTCAGCATTCCCATTTATGTTACCCCTCTGGACAACAGAATTTGATTCATCACCACCTGATAGAACAAAAATAAACACAGTTATCGGCATTGCAAGCACAACTGCAAAAAAAAAAATATTAGAGAACTACACAAACATAAACACTGCATTTATTGATAAACTGGGGCAAGGGATTCCAGATTGTGGATAGAACTTAACTCAAATTCCCTAAGATATACTTTCTTTACGTGTTTTGGTCAGAAGAAGTGGCATAATAGGGATCCCACTATCCCCAAACCAAAGAAAGGTGTCTCTTCTCATATACCTTTATGAGAGATTTTGACACATTTGGGTATGAACAGGAGTAAGAGTAATGCTGAATTTCATAAAAGAAACAGAATCACCCAGCTTCAAGGACAAGGGGGCAGCTTAAACTAGAAGACCAAAATTAGTGTCTCGTATAAGCATTATCAGATGCCTGAGGTGTTGAAGTTGTTACATACTTATTGCAACTTTGCATCATTGTCATCAACACCTTTCTCCAAATAACATGAGTGCAGCTAAAACTAAAAAATAATAAAAGAATCCATCAGCCAAAACTCATCGATTAAAAAAACCACTAAAAGTATCAGCAAGGCAGCTCAGAACTTGCATAGGGAAGACAGGCTCAAACTCCAAATGAGCAAGCATAGGTTCAAAAGAAATCCAACCTAGAATCTTGACAAGCTATAGTTTGTATGAGTATAGAGACAGGCTTTTGGCACAGTTTAGTTTCACCAGATACAAAAGGTACAACAGACAATAGCACCAACTCAACACTAGCTTGGCCATGTGCTGCTTCTACAAATGGTTTCGCCGCATTATAACTGGTGTCTTGGGATCTACTACTCTATCCTTGCCTCAGTTGTGATCAGTAAAACTTCCAAATGGTAGGATCACACATGTCATCAAACTTAAAAACTAACAGAGAATTCTCATTTTAATATTGAGCTTGACAGAAAATTGTAAACCTAAAATATAATATGGTTAGCCACCTATAAATTTATAATGTAATTGTTTGACAACTAAATAGTAAAAATAATGAAAAGTGCACCTGCAATATTTCTGCTTAGATCTATCGTGACTTATACCAGAAAGTCTTTATATCCAATAAATATTACTTAGTTCAATCAATTTGTTTTAAGTCTATTCTTCATATACTTATCTAACTGATTTCTAAGGGTGTGATCTGATAAAAGAAGCATGGGAGGAAAGAAAAATACTGAAGATGGTGAAAGGGTAAGGAAAAAAATTTGTCCATTCACCTTTTCTGTTATTTGATTATTCATGACATTCTTTTTTATTGAACATGATAAGGAAACAATTTTTCCTCTTTGTCCTCTTTTCATCTATTTTCCCTTAACATAAGCAAATTAACACAACAAGATGCAAATCATATATGGACCTAAGTCCAAGTCAATATACTCATAAAAAATATTACTTGTAAATCCATTTATTTCAGAATCTTAAATTAGGGTCCAGGTGACTGAAAAGTAGTGCCCCTTATATATCTTAATCTCTTTTGGTGACTAATCAAATGAAAGATAAATATTAGTTTTTAACTAAATCAGATATATCTTTGATGCTAGATCAGAACAATTAAAATAAAAGATAACAAACCTGTTGGAAAATCAGTAGCAATTTCAGCCATTTTCTTGCATCTTAAACTAGCAAAGGGGCTCTTGCACAGCATCTTATCCTGTCCTATTCACAAGAGAACACAAACCCCAGGTCACCTCCTAAAGTATCAGACATAACCTGTTTGTAGACTTAATTTTCCGGAAGATAGTTGCATTTGTAGCATATTAACTTATATTATCATTGTCAATAAGATCAAGCAACCTCAATTTTGATCAAAGGAAAACATCCAATTTAAAGTGCACAGTGATATAAAGTGCCTGCTGTGCTTGTCAGCATTTATATCTAAGTTTACATTTATTTGTATATTTCTGTATGTAAAATCAAAACACAAGCCTATTTATCCACAAGTTCAAGTCAAACTAATCAAAAGCATTTTTCACAACTTGTAGGACACTTGTGACTTTAATGTGAGGAGAACACAAGAAAAGGGGCTATCTTCTTTTCCAAGGTAAATAATCAAACAGGAACAGGAAAGAGTTGAAATATCAGACACCAAGAAATCTAATGTTTCAAGGCACCTACAATTTTAAATCAATTCAATGACAACAAGTTAGATAATGAGTTCAGAAAACAATGCTATTCATATATTACTGTGGCATATATAAGAAATTTTAGGCCTTGACAATGGTGACCAGAACAGGAAGGCTGTTATGTCTAAATTAACAATCTTAGTAGTTGCATGATACCCAAAAGGGCAAACAATATCCTACTGAGAAGATGCATACCTTTTCCCGCTCAAGCAGTCTTTTCCCATTACAGTCAAGTCAAAACGCGTCCAAAAAGATGCAATCGATCAACATGAAATAACGCAAATAAATAATTTTTTTACAGGTCAACCTCATTGCCCATTTTGCCCTAAAGCAAACAGTAAAGTAATAATACCTGCTTAATATTCGGCGTAGATAGTATGCTTCCATGTGTTCTGACATGTTAGACATCATAAAAGACTTCCACCAGAAGTTCACCGCAATGGTCAAATCATCACTATCCACTTGGTGAAACCTGAGAAAAAAGCATGTGTCAGCAACAAACATGGAGATATTTATACATTTAAAGATCATTTAAGAAAAGATCATCACTAAACTAAGAGTAAGATGATATGTTACCTCTTGCTTATCATTTACTTCACCGTGTGATGATCTTTCTAACCAAATCTCAAGTCCTTGTATAAGCTAAAAGGAAAAAGCTGGTATCATATGATGTCACTTACAAGTCTCTCATAATCAAATAAGTTACCTTTTCCCTTCTAGTCCTAATCAGATAAAGGTGTTTGATTATAAATAGTTTATTTTGTTTAAGATAGTTTTATTTTATTTTCCTTTTTTACCTTTATTCTTATTGGTATAAATTTGTATACCCTAGAAACACAAAGAACAGAAAAGTATTGATATTGTATCACACTGGAGGCTAGGGTTTCCTTAAAATAAACCAAGTTCTTCCAATCTTATTCTGCTTCCCACTCTATACACAAGAATCCTATCATCATAGAACTAGAGCCAGTATCAATCTTTATTTCTATATGATTCTTACTCATGGACAAAAAGAATGCTCGGGCATCACAGATTTGCAATCTTTCACAATTTTGTGATGATCATGGTAGAGAATCGCGAGTGATGATCCAAATTTGAAGCTTGCCAAGTTGAAAAAAAATTAAGCAGTTGAAAGATTCTCTCCAGGCAAACATTGACTGGGTTTTTGGGGAATTTGCACAAAAAAGTCACCATGATCAAGGTTGAGCTCAGTGACAAATTCTCTAAAGCAAGTCACATGAAAATTAAGGACCTGGGCATGCCGTTAGAGGAGGTGGTTTGCATGGCGACCGTGATCCCAGTCTACACATGAATGTTGAATTTCCTTGATGGAAGGGAGGTGATCCTACAGGTTAAATTTCTAGTGCAGAAAATTTATTTTGATTCCATCGCACTCTACGTACATCACAGTAGCAATCACCCCTACTAATCTTGATGGTGATGCTATCCAATGTTTATGATTGGTTCAAATCTTCCCACAGAGTTCCCACATAGGAAGAATTTGTTCAACGTCTCTTGATTAGATTTGGTCTTTCAGAGTATGAGAATATTGCTTGCACAGATTTGGCAAAAAACCACAATTTTGGAGTACCAAAGCCATTTTGAATGCCTATCTAACAGGGATAAAAAAAAATAGACAGAACACCAACTAGTTGGTACCTTAGTAGACGGTTTTCGGTCAGATTCATAAAATGCTAGTTGCAATTTCCTTCTCCAAACTTCATGAAGAGAAAATTACTGAAGAGTGTTGTTGGTCACCAAAGTCATCTTGTCCATTGGAAAGATACATGAGAGCATATCATCTACTAATTGGAATGCTCCATTAAAAAAGCTTGCACTAGAAAAGCTTAAGGAATGCATAGATAAGGGTTTGGCATTGTGATGAAAAATGGCAAGAGGGGCATCATTGCAAGAATAGACAGTAGTTTTTGATGGTTAAACTGGTCAATGATGATGGAACAAACATCAAGAAGAAAGGCTAAACGATGATGATGATGGTGATGACCATACAGTTGCATGTCTGTTCATGGCATTCATGCATTAGCAAGTTATCCAACTCCCCCAAGACTGTGCAAGTCAGTGGCTTCATCAAATGTGGGCCTACCACCATTCTTTTCAATTTTGGTAGTACAAAAATAAATTTTGACGTCCAAGTCTCCAACAGGCTTAACTTATTTGTGTAGAATTCGGAGAAGTTTGATGTGAAAGTAGCTGATGGAAGGTCCTTATCCGGTACAGAGAAGTGTTCTAATGTGGAAATTTCTTAAAAAACCACAATATCACATCATACGATTCATACCTATTTTTACTATCATTAGATCTTTGTTGCAAGGAATGTGAGAGAAGCTACCATTCATCAGGGCAACATCCTAATAAATAGATACAAGAGTATGTAAGAATATGTATGAACAGGGAGATACAATGTATATATATACGTTATACATAAAGGTATATTACTCTAACACGCCGCCTCAAACTCACGATGGGGCATAAATTGAGAGTTTGTCAACTAAGAACTGAAATTGAGCGACAGTATGTGCCTTAGTGAAAAATCAACAAGTTGCTGTGTAGAGACAACACACAGAAGAAAAATACTGCCAGTAAGACAATGATGACGAACAAAGTGAAGAGAGACCTCAAGATGCTTTGTGCGCTCATAAAACACTGGATTGGCAGCAATTTTGATGGCACTCTGGTTATCACAATAGATAGGAGTAGGGCAGATGTGGAGACACCAAAGTCCATCAAAATCTTAAAGGAAAACGCAGAAACCAATAGTAGATCTCCAATTAGTAACATCACCTGCCCAATCAGCATCACAGTATGAGCGCAACTCAAGCGAGGACGTGGTAGAAAATAGTAGAGATCGAGTAATAATGCCACGGAAATAACGAAAAACCCGTAGAAGTGCAACATAATGAGTAGATCGGAGAACACTGACAAATTGGCTAAGAACTCGAACAACATACGCAATATCAGACCGAGTGATGGTCAAATAAATAAGAGCACCCGCAAGTGCTCGATAGCGGGTACGATCATTTAACAGCTCACCATCAGAAGAAGAGAAACAATGATACAACTCAATAGGAGTGGAGGCAGTGCGGAGATCAGTGATGCTAGCTTATCAAAAAATATCATAAATGTACTTTTGTTCATACATACTCTTACATACTCTTGTATTTATTTATTTATTGGGATGTTGCCCTAATAAATGATAGCTTCTTCTCTCACATTTTCTTAAATGGTATCAAAGAAGGTTTTCCCAGCGATTTTTTTTCAATAAACTCTAACCATCTCTTCATCTCGCCGGATTTATCTTTACTTCGCCGGATATCTCCCTATTTTTCCGGCATCATCATTTCTTTGCAGGATCTAAAGCTTTCGTGAGATGCTTTCTCGGCGTTTTTTTTATTTTCACCGAATATGTGTCTACTTGGTCGAATTTCTTTTTGAGAGCGCATTAGCTCTTCGTTTACTGCCTTGGCTTCCTTCACGCCGGTCTCCTCCCTGCACACTTCAGCTTCAGTCTTGCGCTCGAGATCGGCCCCGATCTGCCAGCCTCCACGCATCACCGCCGGAAGCCTCCTCGGTCTCCGCACCGCACCTCCACTCCTCTGTGCAACAGCTCTGTCCGTAGCCTCTCTTTTTGCCGCCACTCCGTTTGGTGCACAACTCAATCCGGTGACGAACTCCATCCGGTGACAAGAAGATGGCAGCCATATCACAGTGAATGAAAGTTTATTTGATAGAAGACATCAACATAATGGCAAACAAAGTGGCAGATAACCCTTAATTAATGGTGACAAATTTCTAAAGTGCCAGACAAAGCTTCCTTGATGATGACTCATTGGTGATTCATCTCTACAGTGACATCTACAGCAATACCTACAAGGACAGCACACTGTTGCTTACAGTGACACCTACAATAACATCTACTATGATACCTACAGTAACAACGCACTAGTGCCTACAGTGACCCTGTTTTCCATCATCTACAATGACAACGCACTGTTCCCTAAAGTGTCGAGCACAGTGCTTCCACGACACCTCCACTGCGATGATACAGGAATTGATTAAAAAAAAAAAACCACAGCCTCCTCTTCACCTTCTCCAAGATCGTTTGTCATGTGTCGTTACTGCAAGCATTCTAGACATGTGAAGCATCAGTGTCTTAAGCTTCAACAACAACAGGAGCAACAGTCTCGCTCTCTGTCTTCTTCTTATGTTATCAATATAGATTACCTCATGTTTGGCTTTTCTTGAACGAAACCCGGGATCTTCCGTTGATTCTTCTTCATTTTCGTCCTCGTTTTCTAAACCATTTGTCAATTTATATGACCATCGAGGAACCTTTTTCAAAATTTCTTCTATTCCAATAGATTTATATAATTATTTGAAGCATTCTAGAAAAAGAAACTGAAAAGAAGTTATGGAGATAAAATAGTACAAAACGAGAAGATATCAAGGAACATGACCCATCAGTGTCAACCACCATGGGCATGGAGCACAATGCAGGATCTTAATTCAGAAAGGACTATGATCCACCTTTGGTGCACACCACACTCATAGCGCATGGCCACCAAAAAAAAACCCTAATATTTCATCCTATATAAGACCATGGAAGATTTTTAGAAAGGGATCTTTTGGTCGCCATGGTTAGAGTTCAAAGTTGAGAAACACCAGAAGACCAAAGCAAACATCAAAAGACGGAGAAAATCAAAAATTACTTAAAGATCTATCGACTTTCAAGCGTAGAACTCATCAATCAAACCGAGCTTTTTTTTCCTTTATTTCGTTTTATGTTATTTATTGATGCTTAGTTTGAACATCATGGGTTGCTATTTGAACATGAGTGAGTAGATCATCTTTCGAGGGTTGGGGATTGGCCCCTTGATGAATAAAGATACTTTAAATTGACTTTTCTTTCTATTTTAATGCTTAAATTTTGTTTAATTTAATCCTTTGGTTTTAATGCTTGTCAATGTGATGGATCCTATATTTGCATGATCTTAGACACCAAAAGAAAGACCGAAAGGTGAACTACGGTGTTAGAAACCCTAGGATTAAGCTTGAAACCATAGATTTGGCTTTCTTGAGAAACAATGGTTATCACAGAAATTAAAAAATCTAATAAGATTCAATTACCCTGAAGGTAGAAGTTTATCTAAGTTAGATACATCACTATATTTTCAAAAAGGAAATAGTGAGTACTATAGAATAAACCACCTTCAAACAATTAAGCTTAATAGAGAGTCATACAAGATCTTTTGTTTATCATTACGGTGAAACCCTAATCCTAGAAACCTTTGAATTATGAATTCTCCCTCCTTGCCATTGCCCATATTTTAATAGTTTTAACTTCAATTACAATTAGTTCTATTTATCTTCATTATCCTTTTATTTGGCTTTGTGTAGATAACCTTTAGTTACAAGAAATTAGTAATCAACATCATATTCCTCGTGGGAACGATATTTTATTTACTACTTGACGACCTGTGCACTTGCGATACGCATCACGCATCAAAATTCATGTTATTACCAGTTTGAAGCTAAGGAAATAATAGGTATCCATACCACACAAACCAAAATCTCCAACAATTACAAAAATGGTAATCCAGAAGTAAGATACATATCATCAAACTTGAAAAACAATGGACTAACGAAAAGGAGAAAATATGAAAGCACAATCTTGTCAAAAAAAAAAAAATCTTACCTAGTTCACAAACACCATGAAATGTAAGGGTAATATAAGGAAAAACAACATTTATGATCTCTAGATGAAACATCTAATTGAGGGTTCAATTCAATTAAAAAAAATAAAAAATAAAAAATAAATAAAAATAAAAATAGCTAGTTGAGATCATCATTTATCTGATCATGATTGTTAAAGGTTGCTGGCTTAGTACCTAGAAATGGCTTCATCGCCTAGTTACTTAGTTACCTAGTTGACCATACCGTGTGTTTAGTTATTTTTGAAAAAGTATAAGTTCTTTCAAAAATTGAGCTCAATCACAGAATATTTTGTTATTTTAATTTGTTTATGAAACCACTAAAATTTTTGCCAATTTGTGAATGGAGGCACTATTTGTGACTTCATATATATGGTGCATGGCCATATCATCTCTACAATGTATCAGTATAACCTTGTTTTAATGTCCTCTCCTCAAGATGTTGGATTTATTAGTAATGTTGTTTGTTCAAAGCTAAGGAACTTAAAATTGATTTTGGAAAATCATACATACAAGTGTATTAAAAATGAAACATTCGCTTCCACGGCAGAGTCCACAGAGATGTTAAGGCATTACCTAAAAGGTTGCATCCATAAACTTAAACACACCTAATTTTTTGCATCATATATGAAGTGAGAAATAAATCACAGAATGGAGATTAAGCACACAAGCATGCAAATAAATTGCCTCTTCAAATAACTATTCAGCAAGCAAACAAATAGGACCATACAGTTAGGAAAATATACAAAGGAAAAAACAAGCAATTGACCAAAATGAGGAAGAAAGTTTTTACCATCCTTCAGGGATGAAGAGAGCATCGCCTGCATGAAGAATGATTTTCTGAGCATATTCCATACGGCTTTGAGCCGTTGCATTACCCACAAGATCAGGATTGTCGATATTACAATCACTGCCAAATAAGAAGCAAACATATGTTATGGTATTATGAACCATTGTATAAGGCAAATTAAATAAATCATACCTGTGGTTTGAAGCTTCTCCATATATGGGCATTAGTTGTAGCAAAGGACTTGCAGAAGGTGGCCATAAAACAACTGAAATTACATCTATATAATCAGGAAAGTAACACAGCATACAACAATTCATAAAAACAAAATCTAAAAGGTATCCTACAACTGATCTGTAAAAATGATACTTAAAAGGTCTGATCACCGTGTTCCAGGCAGACCAACAGAACGTCTAAAATGGTGGAATGGCCATATATTATCTTACACGGAGGTGATATATGGCAATGAACAGAAAACACAGTGTTTTATATTTTATGATTCAGTTGATGGAAGTTAGAAAACAATTTTAATTTCACTTGATATGGGGCAGATACTGCTATATTGGGGCAGCTTGAAGAGAGGTAAATGCAGTCACAATATTGCTTTAAGCAAAAGATATATTATAATAACAATAATAATAATAATAAACAGATTTTAACAAGGGATTAGCAACTTTTCTTAGAAAGCATCACTATGAGAGATTTATAGTGTAAGTTGGACAAAAAAAGTAAAATCCAAGGACAAGTTATACAGGTAAACCAAAAATTTCCCCACAATAACAGGATAAGAAGGATAGGAACCGGCAAACTCACAGAGGTGCTTCCCTCATTACTTCCTTTAAAAACTACCATTACAAAGAACTACCCTGGTTTTAGATAAAGAGAATACAGAATCAATGTGTCAAGCAAAACTCATGCTGGCGAGCAACAATAAGAAATAAGAAAAAGGTGGATATCTTAGACTACAAGAAGCATGGTACCAAATACTTTTTATCATTCAAACTGTAGTTAATGAACAAGTGATTTATCATTCAAACTATAGTTAATGAATAATTGAATAAGGTGGCAAACTAAGCATTTAGATAGAATTTTGTAAACCATTCACAATTCAGTTTAGAAACAACAAGAAATATGCAAGACTTGCTCGCAACTACAAATCGGGCCATGTCGGATAGTTAGAAGACAAGAAAGACAATGCTAACGAAATTTTTTTTTTTGAAGGATTCCCATTGTATTCTACTACATCTGTCATGAATACCTCGAAAACAGCAAAGAACAACAAGCGAAATTTACCGAAATATAATGTTCAGATAACAAACCCATTCCTTAAAAGTTCAATTCAAATAACAATGTCTACATACATTGAACACCAGAGATGTCACTAATTCAGTAATTGAAGACATATCATTTCTTGCTTATAAGACCACCATTATTTGTTAATTTTTTGTAGTAAATGCAACCTATGACAGCATACCAAAGGAAACTAAACAACGGCAGTTTAACAATTTGTTGCAAATGCAAATTGTGACATCAAATTGAAGGGAGAAAAACACTAACCCATGAATGCTCAGAATCTTTTACCTTGTTTGCATCCAGCAATAATACAAAGAAGGTTATGATGAGGATCATAGTGAGTACTAGATTTGGACCTTGCCCTATTCATCCATAAGTTAATTGCTGACATCTGCTTTGCCTTTAAAAATATTGGCTGCAGTATAAAAATAGAATATCACACCAAAACTCATGAGGGAAGATTGCAAATTGCAAGGACCTATCAAATGCTTAGAGAGCTCCGTATCTGAAACATAACCAAAAAACAGAATCCATTAGCAAATTGGTACTAAAGGAAATGACCAAACCATTCGAATATCTTCCATAAGATTCTCCAAGGGGCATCTCTCTTTGCTCTCTATAAGCAAAATCGGCACCTGTATACAAAAGTCTGTTGTCAACAGAGCTTATCCTCCCACACTTGTCCCATTGAAACATATGGGTTTTAGTATAAATTCACATCAACATAAGTAGGTGTGTGCAAGGTACAAATACAAAAATCAAAGATATGCATCATGGAGAACATAGGGAAAGAGTTGATGGAGGCAATGCAAGTACTAATTAAGAAAAAAAAAGAGACTGAAGAAATTACAATGCAGCATTAATATCATTGAAATGTTTTACCTGAGCTAAATAAATTTTATCAGGAGAATCCAACAAAGTCGATTGAGTTTTATCTGGATCAGAGAGCGCCATAAAAGCAGAGTTATTCCTTGAACTATCGCCGTGATGAAGATACAATTTGCAAGAGGTAAGAAAGGTAGAAAATGATAAAGGAACCTACAATCAGAGAGAAAAATAAATCATGAAATAACCAAATACAAACACCAGAGTGGTACAGCAAAGAATGGCTCAATTTATGAATGGCAAGCATAGAACTATCTCAATCACCAAATTCTTATCCAAAATGCTAGCTTACTCTCTCATGGCGTCTGAGATCTCCATAGAAAACCGGTGCAGATGTAGATAGCATAGCCTCCACAGTAGCAGATCCTACTTGTTCCTGCAAAAACAGCTCCTTTGAAAATGATTTGATTACATTGATGATGTTCTTGATTTCTTCAACCTTCTTAGTGAAAATGTTCACCACATTGTTGTGAAAAGATTCTGACTAGAATGAAATCATCGCTTGGTTCTCAAAAACAACACAAGTAATACACGATAGACTACTAAAGGCCACCAGAACCAAGACTATTCTTGTCTGAAAATTTCATTTTCTTTGCTCAATATATATAAGAGTATAGGACTTATTGTAAGTTGATTGCTTTCTGAAAAAGGAGATGTCATCAATGGAACTCGCACGTAACATTTTAGAGATATATAATAATAGTAACCTGATCATAAAATGGCTTGGTCAAGATGTTACTTTATTCATTCACATCTATTGATCGAGTATGATATACTAATATTTAATGAAGCAGATCTCTTTGAGCACAATAAATGGGACAATTATAATCCCCTACTAGAGTTCTTCATCAAAACCAGGTATTGCGGGTTTAAGGAAGATGCTCAAAAGAGTATTCAAGCAAACTAGCAAGGAGACTAGGCAACAATACACATGAAACTAAACTGAACAACCACAACTACTTTTACCTTATCCCAAAATTCTTTTATCCACGAATGCACCAAGATCATATAAAATCCTCATAAAACCCAAAAATCCATTCAAAGAAAATAAATCATCAGAAGTAAAAACTTCTGAAAATATCAAACTGAAACAAATGCATCAAATAAAAAACACAAACTTCCAAGAAAACCACCCTCCAACGCTAAGCCAAACCCTAAAAAATCTTCAAAAAAAGACAATATAAGGAACAAATAAGAGAAAGAACAAGTTTCTCAAACCATTACTAGTAAATCAGAATTAAAAAACAGGATGATTGTTAGAAATTCTCCAGAACGAAGCTAAAGAAGCAAGATTCATTTGAAAAACACAAAATAAAAAAGAAAACACACGTTCATCAAGAAAAAGTAACCTAAACTAAACCCCAAAATCACATTCCAAGAAACACAAAGAACAATGCGGCATGCACCCAAATAAACAATCAATCAAAACAGCAACAAATTCAAAAGAATAAGACCCATTCCAAGAATACAAATTCAGAAAGAAAACAAAGCCCATCAAGAAAAAGTTAACGAAACCAAACCCAAAATCACATTCCAAGAAACCTCAAGAACTTCAAATAAACCTCCAATCACAATCAGCAACAAATTACCTCATCAAAGAACATTTTCCTTCAAACATAATTTCAAACCCTGCTTTAATTCATCACGAAACGCAAAAAAAAAGCAGCTCACCTCTAAGTAATCAAGACCTCCATTAGAAGGGTTCCACCTGGAGAAGGCCTTCCAATCCCTGGAAACGCCAACAAAGACCTTCAAAGAAGACAAAGAACCAGCGGTACAGAAATCAACAAGATAGGAAAAGAAGACTGGAATCAAGAACATTGGTATTACCGCCGGAACATTGGAGGCTTCAATCAGAGAAGAGAACTCTTCGGAAGATGGAGGTTGCTCGTATCTGCGGATTCGCAGAGGTTCTTCGACTTCCGCCATTGTTGCCTTCTTCCTTCTCTGCAGTCGAAGAGAAGAGAACGGAGACGAAGGGGATTTATAGAGTAAACCAGTGCCCGTAAACGGATTCTGTAAGCGGATTCGGATCCGATTGTGTAGATCCGGTAGAAGGCCTTTTGGCGTTTATACCCCTGTAGAGGTGACTTATATTTTTTTATAATATCACTTATTATTTTGAAATTTGTAATTAAATAAAAAAAATGAATCATATCTTCATAATTAACGAATGATTTAAATTCGAAAACTTGATCTAAATAAGTTAAATTTTATTCTAGTAATCAATAAGTTAACTATTTTTTGGAAAATAAAATTCAAATATATGATTTTGTAAAACTAAATATGGTAAGTATTATTATTATTTTTGAAAAATTTAGTTAAATAAAAAAAGAAATCGAATCTTCATATTTAACAAATAATTTAAATTCGAAAAATTAATATTCTTGTAATTATTAAGTTAACTTTTTTTGGAAAATAAAAATCAATTATTATTATTATTATTATTATTATTATTATTATTATTATTATTATTATTATTATTAAAAATAGAAACCCAAAAGTCTATATAAACCCCAGGGCAACGAAATGCTTCTTATTCTCCACTCTGGCCTCCATTGACGCCATTGACGAGCTTCGAAGCGAAAGCGCCCTGAATCGGAGGTGAGAGCTGGGGCAAACGCTCTATTATTTTCCCGCAGCGCTGCACTGGTCGTCGGGCACCACCACGGCGGTGCCGCGGTGCCTACCCTCCCTGATTTCCCGAGTTTGGAAACGCTAACTGAAATATATAGGTAATCCTTTATCAATTTGGTTTCTTCTTCTTTTTGATTTATCTCCATGTTTGTTTTTCCCGTTTCTTCATGTATTGATTGGATTTTGAGCTGGATTCTTTTCATAGAAGTAATATGAGATTTTTCTTGGATTAGTTTCTCAGTCACTAGCTCAATTACCTCTCGAAGAACACAAAATTTGGTTTTGATCCAAGATTTTCATATGTTCTGGTTTTTTACTTGTTGGATTTGACTCTTGTAGCATATGGAGGCAGACACTGGCATTCCACTGCCATTAGATAAGCTGTCATTTTGGTTCTCACAATGACTCCAGGGTGAACTATTATGCTTATTATTTAATTAATATTGAAATTTATCTTATTGATTACTTTGATATTTTGCATTATTGTATTGGGCTAATAAATTTCTCTAAAATTGTGAGTATCAGTAAGCAGAACTTTGTTGTCCTGGTCTCCACGGGAAGTTTCAATCCTCCCACTTATATGCACTTGAGGATGTTTGGTAAGAATCTTTGGATAAGTTTGTTAATTATCCTGGTTCTCTGTCCATCTGATTTGTTGATGAAATCTCTTACATTTATCTGCAAAAAGTGTGTTTTTTTTTTTTAAATTATGAACAAATGGATGTGAATCGCCTGCAACTATATGATAAGATTGTGCAATAATGCATGACAAAGCCAACAACCTTTGGGTCTATTGGTACACGGGTCGCCGATAGAGCTCACACCGAGTGGTGAGAGTTCGATTCTCGGCTGAGGGCACATTTCTGGGAGTTGTGAATAGTGATTGTGTATGGGTGATTCCAGCGCCCATGTGAGCGCGGCCCCATCCCCATTTATTCCACCGAGGCTTGCGCGTCCCGGGTGCTTTAGTGGGTTCGCCCCGCTCCTCTTTCCCAAAAAAAAAAAATAAAATAATGCATGACAAATATGGTGTCTCTTGCTAATTTGTAAATTCAATTTGTTGGGTTTGGAGCTTGTAACTGTACTAATATGAATATTTATTTATTTATCTGTAATCAGAGTTGGCAAAAGATGCATTGAGAGAAAGAGGTTATTTTGTTGTTGGAGGGTACATGTCACCTGTAAATGATTCATACAAGAAAAAGGTTTGCCCTGATCTTGGGACTCATTCGTGGTCATTATTATTCAACAAAAACCAATAGTGTTAGATACGGAAAATTTTCAAAATGAAGGAATGTAGACATTTGGGTATATATTTGGATGCTGTTAAACTTTGGCGATAAGCATTGAATACCTCATTTTTTATTTGAAAATATCATTATATAGTGAAGAAAAGAAAAAATCATACTTATTTAAAAATTTAAGTGGTAGATTGTTTTAGAAGGAGACCTTAAACTTTGAATATTACTATGAAATTTGTCTTGTTCCTTCTTGGTCATCTTCGTCTATGCAGTAAATGTTTAGCTCAAAATAAGGTGCCAGGGATATAAGCAGTGGGACCGTGAATAATTTCTTGAAAAACCTTTCATTAGTTCGAGGCATGTTATTTCTTATCTATTTCTTTGGTTGTTGTCGTTGTTATTGTTATTTGTCAGTTTATACTCATTTTGATTTAATTGTGACAACACTAAATCAATGAAGACCAAACTGACACAAGCTGGATTTTGTAGAAATCTAATGATGGTTTAAAGGCCAATTGTTGCAATCACGTGTTCCTTCATCTTTATTATTCTTATAGTTGGATTTGTGAACTTATTACTCGGCAGGAACTTCATCAATCTTTTTGCCATTCTAAACTATGGGTTTCTACAGCTGTTTATAATTTCTACTTTATAAGGCAACTTGCTTTGTGGATATCCACTGCTATATCTGTTAGAAGCTACATACAGGACAACCTTATGTACTCGTGGCAATGAACTGTTGTAGTCATAATTTTTTTTCTTGTAAATCTTTTTCTAGGGTCTTGCGTCAGCTATTCATAGACTGCAGTTATGTGAGCTGGCATGTAAAAGCTCCTCATTTATAATGGTAGATCCATGGGAGGTAATTCTAATGGCTTATTAAATTATTTTAGATACTTTGATTATATTGACTTAAAAAAAACCACTAATTTAATTAATTTGCTGATCATGTTAAACATTGTCATGGAGTGTTCTCAAAATTATGATGTGCCAAGATAACACATTTTCTTATGTTCACAGGCTAAGCAAAGGGACTATCAGCGGACATTAACTGTTTTGTCTAGAATACGGAACTTCTTGCATGAAAGTGGACTATTTAGCACAGGTGAGATTTGAACCACTACAAAAGTGATAATGTAGCAAGAATCTCTCAGACTACTTGACATGTTCATCTTCTTTCGTATGACTAGAGATTTCCATAAAGAGAGCAAATTTTTTTATCATGTACCTTTTTTTTATATGTCCCCTTCATCTAAATTACTTCAAATGAACTAATGGATTTTCAATGGCTGCCACAGCTGTAGAATGTACTTGGTGAAAGCGACTATACTCCTACTGTTGTTTTGATGTTTTGTGAGAATACATGACACTCAAGGCAGAAATTATCATGCTATGATGTGTCATTAGATTTCTTCTATGACTTAACTTCACATTTGGAACTTAAGGTTTCTTCTATGATTTAAATTCACATTATGAACTTTTATATAGCATCTAGTTTTACTATTCCTGCAGGGTCCCTCAAGGTTATGCTTTTATGTGGCTCTGATCTGCTTGAGTCCTTTAGTGTTCCTGGGGTTTGGATTCCCGATCAGGTATACTTTGAAGCAAATGCTTCTCTGTTGTATATAAATAAAAATGAAAAATATACGTTATAGTTTTCTGATGTTTATGAGTTGGAGATTCCTTGATCACATTAACAATTTAGGTATGCATGTTCCTAACTTATCTCTTTAATCGGCCTACAGCTGAGAGCTATATGTAGAGACTTTGGTGTCATTTGCATACGCAGAGAAGGGAAGGACATCGACAATCTCATATCCAACAATGAGATACTAAATGAAAATAAGGTATCAAATTGATAATATTTCTATTGTCAAACTGTACCTTACTTTTTTATGTAACTTGTATATTGTCTGCTTAGTTTCTTCCACCATTAAGATCGGTTCGTGTTTGACATAATCTCCTTAACATTTGGTTCAGAGTAATATCATTGCTGTGGATGAGATAGTCCCGAACCAGATAAGCTCAACACTAGTAAGGTAACGATTATTAGTCATGCCCAATTTTCATTGAAACATGCTCTACTCATTCGGTCAGTCTCGATGCAGACTAATACGATGATTTTTACGTGGTGTTGAAAGTTGTGTTCTGTTTTCAGGGAATGTATAAGGAGAGGTCTATCAGTAAAATACCTTACTACCGACGAAGTGATTGGCTACATCGACGAGCAGAAGCTCTACTTGAAATCTGATGATTCTGAAACTGGTTGAAGTAGCATGATCTTCATTTGATCTCAATCAATATTGCAAATTTCAACACATCCAAATCATATATTTTTTTGGCGGGAAATAATAAATAAGCAAATAAATAAAATATACAATGTTTAATTTAGATAGGCATGTTTTTCTTTAGAGATCATCACTGGGTGAAGTTAATCTCAGTCTTGTGTCCCCTTATGAGTGCACTGTTCTAGTATATCCGGTCTTCCTGGTTGTTATCGTGTTAAATTAAATTAAATTAATTTGGTTTTTGAAAACTATAATTAAAAAACACCCCTTTCACAATATTAAAAATTATGTGCATGTATCCGAAAAATACTTGCTTTTTTAAGGGCAAAAATAGCCATTGATCTCAAAATGAATGATTGGATTTTACCACTGATGTTATTATAATAATTAATTTCAACTAAAATTCTAAAATATATTAAAAAAAATTATTATTTGTTAAATACAAATCTATATATGTTATTTTTTAAAAGAGTGTTTAGATAAATAGTCATCTTTTCAGGGGTTACACTGAAAAATTCCTTTGAATAGCATGTTTGAGATTATCTTTATATTAGCATGAGAGAAAAGCTTGATGGTTTCTATGATTCCAAAATCCTTAATCCCAAATCTCTGAAACCCTAAGCGCAAAACCTAATCAAGGATCGAGATCGCAGCGAGGGTAAGCGATTCTAAGGGAGGAATCGAAGTAGAGTTGCGGAGATTGATGGAGAGGCGGCAGAGATCGGTCGGATCCACTGGGATCTGTCTGATTTTAGGGCTTCTTCTTGCCAGTTTTCTCCGGCCACTGTCGGCTATTTCGGTTACCGTGACCGATGTGGAGTGTGTCTCGGAATACGTTCTTTATGAAGGAGATCGGATTTCTGGTAATTTTGTGGTTGTGGATCATGATATTTTCTGGAGCTCGGATCATCCTGGCATTGATTTCACCGTAAGTTTTTCTTTTTAATTGAATTGTTCTTTGCTGCTCTAAAGTTTGGATTTTGTTGAGGTTTTGTGTTTTTCTGGTGTGATTTGCTGCAAGGAGTTGGAGAAATCTTGTTCTGAGGTTATTTGATAAAGTGCTATGTTTCTTTGTTAATTAGTTGTTTTTGTGGGCTGTCCTTCTTTGAGATTATATATTGCAATTTATGGACTTTTTTTTCCTGTTGGGAAAAAAAGTTAGTAGTTTCCTTTACTTCGTTAGAATTTTGGTTGAGAGGTGCACACAAGATCGGTTTGAATTACGTTTTTTAAGTTCTCTTTTTGGTGAGACATTAGTGACGTGGTGCCCTGTTTTGTTCATATTGAGATAACTGTTGAAAGTTGAAATCTTTAATGTCGTTAAGATCGACTTAATAATCAATTTATGTCTGTGTTTATGAATCCATTATGTAATTTGCTATATCTTTTCATAAGAGGGGGATTATTTAGCGTCAGGATGATTGCAAGACATGGGTTTGTTTGTGTATTGTTGACTTCAACTACTTATGACTTATTAATAAAATTATTTGATTTTACCAAGAGCAAAAACAAAGCAAAATAAATTAACAAAAAATGAAAGTTCACAAATTAATTCCCCTAGGATAGTGATTTCATTCTTGGTTGGACATTTAACTAAAATTGGATGAGCAATATGTTAATATTGATCACTGTGAAATTCTATTTGTGCTTAATATTCTGTGAGGAAGTTAATTTCACTGTCAAAACTTGTGATTTCCCATAGGGTTTTGGGGTTTTCATATTTTGGGGTTTGCAATTCTAGAAGTTTGCTACATAATGCGTTTTGAGTGTGATAAGAAACAACCTTCCTTTTTTGAAGCATTTATCTAATATCGGATATAGCGTATGTCAGGAATGTGCACGCACATCAATGAAGGTGCTATAATTGATTTTGTGCATGTTTAGAATGTTAACAAACTTGTGGGTGTATGTGCTTCCTTTTGTTGTGTAATAGAGGTTTATGAAGGTAATTTTAAATTTTCAATAAGATTTCTGCATCACCTTTCTTTTACTTGTTCACTGATAAATCTCCTGTGGCTTTGAATGATCTAAGTTTTCTTTAATAAATGGATCTGTTGGTTGCTGTGGTTTTATTTAAATCAACTTTTTGGTTTTCATTTTTAGTTTTGCCGTGAAGGAATTTTCTATAACTATGTTTATGTCTTAAATTATGCTTAAGGCTGTGCTGTTATTCTTTGTTGATGATGTTAAACATTTATAATGTCTCACTTTGCTGGAACCCTGTGCAGGTGACATCACCAGGAGGCAATATTGTACACTCAACCAAAGGAACTTCTGGTGACAAATTTGATTTCAAAGCTCCAAGAAGTGGAATGTACAAGTTCTGCTTTCGCAACCCGTATTCAACACCAGAGTCTGTATCTTTCCACATACATGTTGGACACATTCCAAATGAACATGACCTTGCTAAAGATGGTTTGTCACTTTGTCTATTCTAACATTGCATCGTATTCTTTGGTGTTGCTTGCCATGCACATTTATTAATTGCATATTTAGAATTTTTGTGCACAAAGAAAATGTGTACTTGTTTCTTTCTCAGAACCTATCTATTTCCTTTCTTCCGATATATAGAAAGTTTTCCAAGTGTAAACGACATTTTTCTAGATCAGTCACTGAGGCATTCAAGCTCTATTGGCTGAGCACTATTTCATTTTGTCTGTTGATCTGTTATTTTCTTTTTTAAATTTTCTGATCATTCAGATATTTACAAAGTTAGTAATTAATGATTGGTTTTCAATTTAACTTCAAGTTGTTTTGTTTTATACATTGCCATAAGCATACACTGACATGGTTTATAAAGGGACATTTTATTTGTTCAATATTTGTTTTTTCACTTATTTATTTTTGCAGAACATTTGAACCCAATAAACATAAAGATTGCAGAGCTTAGGGAAGCCTTGGAGTCTGTAACTTCTGAGCAGAAGTACTTGAAAGCTCGTGAGGCTCGGCATCGCCATAGTAAGTCACTTATCATTCGCACTAAAACTTTGTATCTATGCATGCTAAGCCACTTGTCTACACAACATTCTGCATTGTGTATATTCACTCAAACTTTCTTTTATTGGCACATGCCTAACACCACCAGAAAGTTCAAATTAAATGAGGAAGGCATTTTATTATCACAAAACTATTCAGCTTTTTTTATATGAGTAAACTTTTGTATTTGTGATTTTATTTTTCCCACCTTGATAGAGGTTGCATTCTTTTGAAAATTAGCTATTAGAACAGATTACACATTGATTATTGTAAATCTCAGGGAACTTTGTATACAATGTGAGCTTTAGTTGTATGCGTTCTAGCAACAATTAAGTGCCTTTTGTTTTGTATAAGCATTCTATAACTGGTTGTTTTTGAAGATGTCTTTGCAATCATGTTTCCAACTCATGCTATATTATCTGATGCAGCTAATGAGAGCACGAGAAGGCGACTCATCTTTTACACATTGGCAGAGTACCTCGCGCTAATTTGTGCTAGCACGCTGCAGGTGGTTTATATCCGTCGCCTTTTTAGCAAGAACATCGGATACAACAGGGTTTAGTTCTCTAATATCATTAACTATCACATTTAAGACTGTAGTTCATAATATTTATTTTGGTGAAACAACTTTTTTTCAATTTTGTATAATCACCATATCATAATGTCCAGAATTGTGCTTAGAGATTTCCTTCTCTTAATACTCTTCATTTGATGTGGTGTTGTTGTCATGAAACATCAACTGGTCAATTTGTAGAATTTTATAATTTAATGTTATAATACTTCCAAGGGCACTATTGGGTTTCTTGAACTGATACAGACAAATATATATATATATATATATATTTGTTAAATTGTTGTTGAAAGATGTGTTATTATGCACTTTAACCTCCACACTTCATACCTGTTTTTCTCTCTATATGCATATGTATGTGTATGATAAAAATTTAGCAATATTATATTTTAAATGTGTAATTTGTCTATTTTTAAATTTTAATTTAACAAAAAAGTTAATATCTACTTTTTGAATTTTGTTTTCTATGAATTTAATATTCTTTGAAAAAATATACTAAAGTGGGAGTTTTTTTATTTTATTTTAATAGCCACTTAAATCATTAGATTTTATCATAACAAACCATCCAAAATTTGTAATTATTCCTCAGTGAAACTAAATTCTTGCATATATACATATGCATGCACTGCAAGAATATTGGTCTCAGAGTAACTAAAAATTTAGTAAAACTTAAATAAAAACAAAACAAAACATAACATGGATCAAACCATGATAATAACCTGCACAAATACTAACTGTAAAATAAAAATCAAAATCACCATTGCTTCAACTGAGTCACTGCATTGTTGAAAGTCTCGCTTAAATTATTAAATTTTACATCCCCTTTCTCAATATTTACATTTTTCTTGGTTGATCGGTCCAAGAAAAATCTATACAGAGAAGTATAATTGAACAGCTTAACTACACATCCACCAGTTGATACTGTAACAATAGCCTAAACTCTTGGCCATTGTGGACTCACTACCTGCAGAGGCCAAACCTAAGTATCAGTTTTTAGCGACGAAATCACTTATTAATTTCAATGTAATCATTGATAATATACATATATATATATATATAGAAAAATAATCAGCTATAATTTAACAATTTCAAGCAATGAAATCACATATTAAGTAGAAAAACAAATATAGCAACGGAACTTCGCCAATCAATGTAATAAGATCCCCTTTGCATAAAGAGAGATAAAACTGTGTCTTCGTCTACAATTTATACTGTAATTTTCATGCACACTAGGGGCGCTATTGGTTTGACTATGTGCTTATATACATTGTATTAAATGATTTGATCTTTCGAGTAAGATTGTAACAACATCAGCAGTGGCCACAGTCGAGATCGAAGCTAATGACTATTAAGGACAAAAAAAACAGGCAGATAATGAACCTCAAGTGTGCTAAATACTAATCGCATTCGACTAGCAACAACTGATGGCTCCTCGGCACTCCCCATAACTGCCATTTGTTCTAGCTGAAGAGTTTTAACTGGTAACCTGTGAAAATACATGAGAAAAAAGCAGACTGAAGAAAGAACAATAATCTGATACAGATCCATAATAATAGACACATACCATTGAAAATAGATTGTACAAGAATCACATGTTCAGGAATTATAGGTACATAGAACAAAAATAGTCATCAATTATAAGAGGTTGTGGTCCTGGTACCTACCTAACTGAACTTGAGAAGAATCCATAGAAGAATGGACGAATGAAGAGAATGAAGACACACGGGACTAAAATAATAGTAAGAAACAGGTAATATACTTGTATATTAAATAGAGGATGGAAAGAAAAATAAATGGATCCCATGTATCAGCTAATAAGGGAAAAATATGAAAAAGTAAACATCAATGCTCAGGTAATTAACGTAACAATCCATGTCAAGTTTATCCTCACCATGCCATTCCCCTCAAGTAATACGCATTTGCTATGAGAGCACAAAACCCTTTCCATTGAAGCATGGTCTCGGTTGACACTGGTTGTGTAGAAGACCACCTAACAACGGTCGGTTGTGGTGTACAGAGGATGGTGATGAACACAATGCTCAACCACAAAATGCATTCACTTATCTGCATTACAATCACAAAATCCAAACATAACGTATTTGCAACAATTACAACAGCCAGATATGCATATTGTGTAATAACCCGTTGGTAAGTTTGAGTGAGCAAAATTCTGACAAGAGAAACAACAAATTTTTTCATTCTTTTGCAAATGTGTATAGCCACCCAAAATGTGTTACTAGTATGAATGTGGGGGTTCCTACCCAACCAATGCCACCTTTTCCAAAAAGTTAAACATGATAGTTTCTTCATCTTATTTCATATAAGATCAAGGTCTGCAACAGCAGAATTAACCAGCAATTTATGCCTTTCCAGCTACAATCCATTTCTTCTCTATAATGATCATTTAAAGAAGCTCATCTCTCAACCTTAGTGGTTCTTTGAAAACATCTTTCCATTTAAAATGACAAGCACATAAAAGAAATCAACAGCTCTAAAAGAATGACAAAACTGAAGAGAAGAATAATGAGAGCTAGCACAACCAATATTGTCAATAAACTAGGAGAGGTCCATAAACCACACACCCCCCAAAAACAATCTCACCTCTTCAGAAAGAATTTTGAATCTAATGCTTGTGCCACCACCATAATTTTGTAGCTCTTCAATCTCTGTGTTGGAATCTTTCATACTAATAAGCTCTTTTCTCAAACCTTCATCAGTGCAACCAAGAGCATAAGCATTGACCCCAGCGCTAATAAACTCCTAATTATGGATAACAGAACATTACTTGGAACTGCAATTGAGACAGTTTAGATTAACAAAATTTCACCATTCCTTTTTCAAACTAAATATACCTTCAGGTTATCACCACCACCGCGATCAATAACATTCCTGTACCACCTGAAGAGGCTAATGGCTATGTTGCGGGATGACCGATAGTCCTCATCAGATGATGCATGAATATTTGAATGGCACTACAAGAGAATACATGATAACACATCACAATTTAAGATCAAGAACTTATTACACAAATATGAGTCTATTTTAGATTAGATACCAGCCAGCTACTTGTAGATTGCTGCAACCTTCTCCATTGCTGGTAATGATTAATAGACGGCCAACCAAAGTTAGAAACTGAATGCACTTTATTGACACAATGACCTCCTAAGGAATTCCGAAAACCTATGACATTAGCCATGGAATTTGCCAGTGGATGGTTGCCAGAAATTGTCCGAAATACAACTTTTTGTCCTTCATTAATCCAGATCTTTCTGATTGAAGTAGGAAACTGTATCATCAGCATTTTGCCTCATAATCTACTAGATAAAGATAAGCCTTTCTGAGATGATCTCATGGCAATCAGCATTACCCTTGTATCTGAAAAAAATCAATATGAATATCTGCTTTGTTGAAATGAATTTCGGAAGAAAGAATCCATCCATAAGTACTAAACACTTTCTCAAACACAAGCCAAATTGTGCACCAAGTTTAATTAGGTCTGAGCAAATCAAGATTTAACTTTGAACTGATAACCATCAACTTCTTCATCAAAACATCAATTTGCTTCAATCTAAACCACGCATCTACTTCCTTTAACATCAAAAGTATACAAAAAAATAAATAAATAAATGCAAGGAGTTCCATTCGAGATGGAAGAATCAAACCGTATTGTACTCGAAGAGAGCAAAACACCTTCCTTTTTCCATTAATCAAAGTTCATCTTGTATCCAAACATATACAACATTCATGGCAAACCACAAAACACAAGTGATCTACTTCAAGTTAAGATTGGCAAAACACATGACGAGAATTCAAATTAAGAAAGAAGTAGATGCAGATATAATGGAAAGATGATAGAAAAGGCTCACCAAGGGACCACTAGCAGCAGCAGGAGAAGGAGAAGGAGGAGGAGGCGAGGGAATGGTTGATGAGGAGGAAGAAAAGGTGTGGATAAAGAGGAGTTTAAGAGAAGCAGGGAATGTTGAGAACCACGAGTACATGAATGGCAGGAATCCAAATTCAACGCTAATGAATACATTGCAGACTGAGACGCATCCTATTTCATTCTATTATATTCTGACACGCGTCATGTATGATGTTATTATATTTTTTCTATTGTGATTGTGGGCATGTGTCATGGTTTAATATGCTCGAGCTAGGGTATTTCTACGTGTCCCGAGTATCGTGCTACGCATGAGTAGAATCAGGTGAGATGAGTTCAAGTTTGTAGCAAAGATGTAAGCTTTTCTTGAATTTGGGTTTCAATGGGCCAATTTTGCCAAACTAGGGATTTGGAGTAAGAATTTTGGGTCTTTGGGCTCGCATCTTAAATGGTGATACTATTTATTTATAACCGAATACCTTTTGATCTATTAGTGTAAGGTCTTTTCGTGAAAAGTGTTCATAACTCACTAAAAACACTGGTTCAAACTTTTAGCTTATGGAAGGAAGACATAAGTGTGTTGATGATAATAAATCTGTGCCTGTGTACATTCATGACACGTAACTTGTCCATATTTTCATCACAAAAAAAAAAGAAAGTCATATAAAGATCCTTGGACATTTACACATACTGAACTAAGGACTTTTTTTTTTTTCACATTTGTAATCGAGTGGTAAAACATTTGAGTTCAACTTTCTCCCAATGCATGATTAGGACATAATAATAAAAATTGTGTGTGAGATGGTTTATCCATATTGTGAAAAAAAACAATTATAGTAATGAGCAGTACTGGAATTTTCTTTTTAAATTTTTATAATACTATTTTTTTTTGACAAATTAGCGACAATCACCTTTTTATTTATTTTTTTCATTGTACTTTAGAGGTTTCGAGACCTCTCGAACACAAATAAGGTAAGAAACCATTAGAGCTATGCCCTTGGTTTCCTTATAATATTAAAAAGCTTTACTTTTTTTCTCTTTCTTTTTTTTCTTTTTGTATTCAAGCATTTCTTCTTCTTTCTTCTTTACGTTATCCTCCCCTTCTTCTGTTTATTATTATTATTATTATTATTATTATTATTATTATTATTATTATTATTATTATTAGTTATTTATCCTCCCCTTCTTTTGTTTTTTTAATCTAATATTTAATATTTACAATACAAATTTTAATAACAACACTGTCTTTTATACTTGAATTAACATGATTAGAATGAAGAATTAAAAAAAGAAAAAAGAAATTGAACTGAGTCTAAGATAGATTGCTGGTTAAAGGGTTGGAGAAAATGAAGAAAAGTAGGAGTAAGCTTGGAATAGTTTGGTAATCAAAATATTTGAGAGAAACCTTGAGTTGTTATCTAATCAATTTTTAGAAAGCCAAGGAGAGTAGGAAGGCATGTACCAATTTAAGAAGCGATTACTACTCGCTCAAATTTTCAGCCTATCTATTTAAATGTTAATTATTTGCTTTAGATTAGAAGTGCATCCCGCTCAAAATCATGGGTTACATGTTTAAAATATAAAAATAATAGGTTTAAATAAAAATTTGGATAAATAAAAAAGAGACTAAATGACTAATAATCTTTAAGGAACTGTGAGCTAGCCCATTGGTAGTTGTGATTGAGATGTTTCGAGTTCAAGCTCTCATATTACAATTTATTTTCTTTATGTCCCTCATGGGAGATTTTGTGTGAGAAATATCTCTCGTTTTCTCTTTCAGAATTGCATAATAAGGGTTTATCCTTTAAAATTAAGTTAAACCACCGGAATTTGTGCATCTTCATACCCGCTTATCATTTGTTTTATTGTTTATTGACTATGTAAAAAAATAATAATTTTAAATAAATTATATGGAGTTACCCCGGTAATAGTCTAGCGATTGAGATACTTAACTCCTAGTTAATACATTTTGACTTTTATATGGGAGATTGAGAGTTCGACTTCCTCAAGGTCAAGTAAAACAACGTGAAAGTCTCTACATAAACCCATACATACTGTCCAAGTGTCCATTGTAAAATTTTCCCATTTTTCGATCACACACACACACATCATATTAAAAAATTGCTTCATACCCACTCAAAAATTTATTTCATCATGATGTAAAATGATAGCATTGGTTGAGCCCTTAACTTATTTTTCTTGCTTGAATAATTCCGACTAGAATTTAAAAATAAAAAAAAAGTTAATAAATGAATGACTTGAATTAAATTCTAATATTTTAAATGTTATATAGACAAATTATGTTAATTTATTGCAAAATAAATAAATAAAATACCCCATACAGTACCATGTGAGGTAATATTAAATGAAGACGAACAAAATCACTTGTTCTTGCCATTGGCTGCAGTTCCAGAACACGGAACAAGTTAAGTAACGCATAGAAATTTGACACGTAATAAAGTTAATGTTGGTCCACAACAAAGATGGTCTGAATATTGTTTGAGTTCCCTGTTTGGTGTTTGTGATAACGTAGGTGATCCGGATGGCCACGACACCACGCTCTCCTGCGTGACTGTCGGATTCGGATTCGGATCCGGACGCGAAACTTTTCGGATTTCTCGAAAACGGGCCCCGCATCCGACAAAGTTATAACCCGCGTGGGACCAACCCTTCCTTGTTTATGTGAGAATCCGATAACCCGTGAACCCGAATCCGAGAAAGGGGAGGAAAAACTACAACTAAAACTATAATTAATTAAATTTTTATTATTTATTTTAATCATTTATATTTAATTCTAGTTTAGTTAAATTAAGCAATTTTGTCAAAATAATAATAATAATAATATTCTTTTGAAAATAAATTTCAGCATAAAAGTTCTCGATCTTCGTTCTATTTCCTATCTCTAATTATTAATTCTGATTTCATTATTATATCTATTTTTTTAGAGTAATTTTTCTAAATTTCAAGTAAAAAAATATTATTTAATACGCTTCCTTGGAAGGTAATATTAATACTATTTTTTTTTAATTTAATTTTGGTTGTAATTTTGAGACAAGACATCATGATTTGATTACTTATGATGAAACTCAACCGGAAAACTATTAAAAAGTGAAAAAAATTTCAAAGTTCCACTTTGGCGTGCCTTTATGGCCAAGTTCACCACTAATGTTGTGCTCCATGACCAAATCTAGTCCTAAACATGAGCCTTTTGACCTTAATGGTTTAACAATTACTTTTCTCATCATTTATTTATTTATTTATTTATTTTCATACATGCATGTGATATTAATAATAAATCTTAATTTTTTATTTAATTAGAGATTACTAAATATGGTCTTCAACATTAGGTGGAGAAGGCACACAAGTGTTGAGCTACAAAATTCAACCATCATGTATGGCCTTTGAGCTACTACAACCAGAGTTAAATTAAACTGAGCTTTTTAATTATAAATTATTTTATTATATACATTTATATATTTTTATTATTTTTTTATATTTGATTAGAAAGACTTATGCATATAGACTTCATTAGAAGCAAGGTGAGACATAAGTTTTAATGATACTTCCAATTTAGAGGTATATCACTTCCATTATATCAAATCTTTTTAATCAAATATATATGCATTTAATATAAATTTTTTTACTATAAATTCAGTTTCTTGTTAAACAAAAATAGAATCGGTGGATTTAGCCATTTAATAAATTAATGCTAGTTTTTGGACTATCTCTTAAATTTATTGAATTATTATTAATTTAACAATGGGTGTAGTCTAGAAGGATTTCTTTTTGGGAGTAGGTAGCCACCAAACCAATTAGACCACCTCAAGGAATATTGATAACGACTTATATTAAATCATTATCTTGTTGGATTTTATTTTAATAATTTGGTGAAATGGTGTTTTTTTTTTAAAAAAAAAATCATTTATTAAAATTCACTCAATCCTTTTTTTTTGTTTGTTTCTTCATTTAAATATATTCATCAACTTTGGTTACATTTATATAATATAAACACTTTTTTTTTTTAAAAAAAAAATTATGTATATGCAATAATTTATTTAATTATTTATTTTCTTGTCTAATTGAAACAGAGACAAATTGTGATTGAAGATTGTAAAATCGAGTTATATTTTAAGATTATTTAATTAAATTTAAAATTGATTTTGTCTATTTTTTTTTTTTTTTAAATAATTTTGTGAATCAAGCTTTATTTTATATCATACAATGAGAGCATTTATTTCTCATGTCATGTGGCCATTATGATCACCATGAACCAACTACAAAACCATGATTAAATAAATTTATAGATATTTTAAATGAGAAAATGGACATATCATGACCTTGAGGCCAAAGACCGCCTTTGAGAATTAAGTATTTATAATTTAAAAAATAATTAAAATATAGGGTCCTATTAATCTATGAAATAAGCATCCCACGTCTGTTACACATTTTCATATTGTTATTAAAATTCAATTAAATTTAAATTCTTCATCCTATGTGAGATACATCTTGACCGTATATTAAAAATATTATCTTTGTATTATTTTTAATAAATTTATTATGTTCAGTTACTTAAGTGTATCTATCTCTATTATATGATTTGTCCATATTTATATATAAAAAAATTTTATTAACATAATTTAAAATTAAATATATTTAAAGGTTTTGCTTAACGCTCGCTCAAAAATAAATAATTAAATTATTATTTTTTTCACATACGTAATACAAAAATTGTTTGAATCAATTAAAAAAAATATAATTTTTATGAAAGAATATAATTAAGCAAACTATTTGAATTTTTTTAATTTACTTGTCAATGTATAAATTTGATTTTCTCGAGTATTCTATATAACAAAAAGTCAAACTGTTTTCTGACAGCGAGAAAATTGTTTATATAATTAATTAATTAATTAATTAATTATTAAATTATTATTTATTATTTATAAAATCGATTATCTTTGGTTAACCACTATACCTAAAGAGAATCTGAATTTTTTATATCTATATACATAAAATTGGACATGATTTCCTATTTTTTTATTTTTTTATAACAGTACATATATTCAATTCAAATAAAAAAAAATTTTTAAAAAAAAGAAAAAGGAAATAATTTTAAAAAGGAAACAATAAAAATAAAAAAAAAATTTTAAAAAAGGGAAAAAAAAAAGAGGCAAGCGCGTCCACCTGGAGCTCTCTGACGTTTTTAGAGAGAGAGAGAGAGAGAGAGAGAGAGAGAAAGCGCCGCTTTAGAGAGAGAAAGAGAGAGACCGCAAACGACCTCTTCTTCTCGCCTTCCATTCCAAATCATCGCCCCCATTTCTCTCGGAAGCTGCATTGATCTCAGAAATCCGCGTTGAAATCACAGCTAGGCTTGCCTCCAAAGCTATCGGAATCGAACAAGCGCGGTGAAAATCGGGTGGAAATCGGCCGGGAACCAGCCGGATCTGCTGCCCTTTGATCCTGATCCGTTGAACGGGTGATCTTTGCTTCTGGGATTGATTTTCGTGGGTTTTTTTTCGATCGGAAGGGATTTGGAAAGGATTCAGGTTGGTTGGGGTCTTCGGATGAGGACCTCATGTTTCAGTCATCGCGGAAGACGATGAAATGGTCCTCATTGCTCAAGGACATCAAGGAGAAGGTCGGCCTTACGCAATCGCATCCTTCGCCGGATAGAGAGCGGGTTTTTGTTGCCTCTGGACCTGGAGATGCGATCTCTAGAGCTCCCGATCCTACTCCATCCCTCGAGGATCTCTCCCATGCGTCGTCTCCTGCCAGGTCTGTTCTGTTTTCATGCTTGATCGCTCAAAGGTTTCATTTTGATGGGCTTTATTTGCATTTTGACATCGGTTCTCGATCTTCTTCTCTTGCTGATTTGTTGATCGAGAGGATATGGATAGGTTTCTGAGAGGAGAGTTGGAGGAAATCTGAGCTTTTATTTTCTTAGTAGGCATAAGGCTATCATATAGAAAGACAGAATTTTTGAACTTTTGATAGTTACTAGCACAGAAAAACATTGAGCTTTTATTTTATAAACTTGTGTATTTTATTTGCCCGGGGTTTACTTCAAGAAAGGTGCTGGAACTCTCTTGGTGAAATTGATAAATGCAGATCTTAGTTTTCCCCAAAGACAATGTAACGCTTAATGTTTCATCCGTGCACAATATAGCTCTATAGAATATGAGTTTTCCTTTTGCTGCTGCATGAAGTTGATCATCAATTTGTTCTTGCTTTTCTTGGATTATGAAGTTGATCTTAGTGTCATCCGGTGGCTGCTTACTGCAACTTTGAAAAGTTCTACCATAAAAATTGGAATCACCAATGCATACCTTAGCATAAAACCTCCATAATTAGTCTATTTCATTAGGATGCAATGAAATGCTTTAATGGTTATGATATCAAAACCAGTTATTTCTAATTCGTTTGACCATCACGAACATAGTTTTCTGCTAGCTTTTAGCCATGCAAGCTCATAGTAATGATGGCTATTTTCACGAGTCCACTGCCCGATGGACAACTGTTTTTGTCGTGAAGCCTTTCTTTTTCTCCTCAACTTTAGGTCACAATTTTTTATGGTGTTTGTATTTGGACTCTTATGAGCGCTTCGATCTATAAACAATCATTGTTCATGTTTTTAGCAAAATATCCAATATGCTAATTGCCATTGTTTTTATTGATTTGTCGTTTCCAAATTCTTATTACATGAGTACACCGTTAAAGATCCAAATTCTTGTTGATTTGTCGTTTCTTCTTTCCTCAGTGGCTTGTATTTTTTTGCTTCTTTCTTAATTTAAGAAATTTCTGATTGACATTCTGTGCATTACTTGAATTTCAATGCATTTACAGTGAATTATCTATCATTGAAACACGACAAGAAAATTTGTGGACAATGAGCTCTATAGATTCTTCCTGTAGTCTACTTGGTATTGTCCAGCATCACAATCCTCTAGCTAATTAGAAGGGCTTCCAAGTCATATAATAAAAATACAATGACCAATTTATAACTGACATTCGCTAGCTTCCAGTTTAAATTTTGGATCTTTTTATGTTGAACTACCTACCTTAAATTGATATAGAAAGAAACAGGCTGCAAACATGTCTAGAGTTTCCTTTCATTTTGAATGTGATATATTGCATTCTTTGGAATCATATATTTGCTTTCATACTATAAATATTGCTTCTAAACTTGCAATGGTCTTGTGATTTAATATACTCTAACTTTACGGTTTGGAAAAGTTTGGTTCTCATGTTTCAGCCTTTGTGGTATGAGAATGACAGTTTGATTATCGCTTTATAATGCAGAGACAAGCATGATTTGGAATTGGACTTCAAGAAGTTTTGGGAAGAATTCCGCTCTTCCAGCTCTGAGAAGGTCTTTAATTGCCCTGCCATGGCTTGTGAAATGGTCTTGCTGTGAGATTAATATTCATAATCACTGATGTGTTTGCATATGAATCAATGCAGGAGAAAGAAATGGCCTTAAACATGGCTGTTGAAATTTTCTGTAGACTAGTGAAGCAACAATCTAGTGTAGCTCAGTTAGTACCAAAGTAAGAGTTCTTTCCTTTAACCAATTTCATATAATTGCTTGCTTCCATTTTTGATAAACTATCTATATTTTGCACTCTAGGCATATGCTCAAAAATCCTCTTGAAGGAAAATTAGAACTTTCAACTTTGAAAACTACATAGAATTATAACTCATAGCCATATCCCTGGAATTCATAGTTACCCCAAATCTGTATGGAACTTTAATATACAGTGCCATAAGGTTTATGGTTTAGCCTTATACTAATATGCTTGTGTATTTGAAATCTTTGGAACATTACTAATTGCTTCTTGTTTGTGTAGTTGTTCTCTGGATTTCAATTCCTTGCTGACCGATCTTATAATTGCTCTCAGATTAGTGGAAGCGCACATTTTTTCTTTTGTAGTTGGAAGAGCCTTTGTTACTGATGTTGAGAAATTGAGAATCTATAGCAAGGGAAGATCTTTGCATGTTTCAAGTGTCATTGGATTCTTTTCTGAAGTCACAAAGGTTTGCCTTCATCCACATTACATCTGCTTCCTGCAGAATGAAGCTATTTTTTCTTAATAGTTATTTGCAATTGACTTGTACTACATGTTGAAGTGCACTTTTTCAATTCAAAGACATCAAGAAGTGTAACACACAGACCCAAAATTCATAGTTTGTTATAGTTTAAACATGAATTTCATAGCATGGACCCAAATTTTCTTGCACATAAAATTTGAAATTTATGGCTTTATATTTATTCTGCAGGATGGCATTTGTCCTGGTTCTAATTTGTTATATGCAGTGGAAGTTCTTGTTTCTGGGGTATGTGCAAACGTTACTCTTTTAATTTACAATCATTTTGAATTAGTAATTCTTTTATTCATTGTTTTGTTTTGGAATGCCAAAAGATATCACTTTATTCCATGTTAAGATTGTTATGTTTGATGTTTCTTAGTATTTGCATCTATAGTTAGCTTACGTTAGTCCTGTTAGTAAGCAGCACTTGATGAGTTTCTTCTTGTGTTGTCACATTTGTCTTTTAGCGAAAGATCTTTCTGCTTTCTGCGTGCTTCATTCTTGGTACTGTTACATTAACTTATATTGGTATACAATTGCTATTTTGTGCAAGTCTGCAAGGGCATATGGCTGCCTAATTTAAGCTATGCTCTTGGAGTATAGAGAACTGTCTCTTTGGAGAAATAACTAAAAGCTTATCATTTTTTATGACTAAATGAGAGAGAAATTTTTTCATTGATGAATGCACATTGATAATACTCTTGGTTTAGTAGGATGATCAGGGATAAATAGCTGTCTTAGGTCATAGGACTCCTACAGAAAAAAAAAAATAGCAATATGCAGATGATGAATATAGTTTTCCTAGAAGATTTAGCTGACAAATTTTGTAACGAAACCTACTATATATAATGCCTTATGTAATTCCCATGGTTAATTCAAGGTTCTTCTTTTTTTTTTTTTATCTCTTTTGTTGGAGAATGTATACTGAGAAGACGGAGATGAAATTGGGGCAGTTTTCAGGATTTTTAAATGGGGAATAGATTGGGTAGGATTTATTTTGTCTCTCTCTCCTTTTTTTTTCTTTTTAATAAATTTCCATTATCTTAAGTCTCATTGCTTCCTTCATTGGGCACTTCACCATTCCTGTTTTTCTTGCTAGTCTGTGTTGTAGGATTGGCAGCCTTCTCTTTTTTTCTTTCTTTCTTTTTGATTTATTTATTTATTTTTTTATTTTACCATGTGCCAGAACTCCTGTTGGTTTGTAATGTACCTTTTTCACTTAAGTTTGAGTGCTTTAATTGCTTAAATGAATTGAAATGTTATGCTGACTAGTGCAGCAGGCGATGTCTTGCAGCCTATAATTGCTTTTATTAGCTGAAAATTCTTCGTTGCATCAGAAAGCCTCAATTGTGTTAGTGCTATACTTCATTGGTCAATATTCCTCCAAAATGTAAACTTGCACTTACATTTGCTACTTTAGCTTAAAAGCAAACATGCTTGAAAATCCCATCATATTGATATTTGTAGGGACCAAAGCTTATACAGGTGCATTTGCAAAGGGCATAATGATAGGTAATTATTTATAATCTTTTTGTTTGACAGCCGGTTGATAAACAACCATTGTTGGATTCTGGCATTTTATGTTGTCTGATTCAAATCCTCAATGCGCTCCTAAAATCTGATGAGCTGAAGCAAACCAAATCCATGGTTGGTCATGATGAATCAGTTTCAATGGGTGTGCTGAAGGATAAGGATGCTATGCAAGTTCGTCGGCTTGAGGTAGTTGCCTTTTATGAATTTTGCAATCTAAAATTCCATTACGTGCTTTGTGCTATTTTGTTTGGTAGAATGCAATCCATGTACGAAGTCCAAATTGTTCCTTTATATCAAACCGAGTGAAGGCATTTGAGTGTTTTTATATATTATTCATTTCTCTCTAACTTCTGGCACTGCTTGCTGCTCGTTTAAAATTTTCTTATGCGACAGTTAGGTGTAATAATTTCTTAAGTTCAGATCATTTGGAGGTCATTATACCTTGTGCAATATATTTGACTTGCCTCTAGGACCTGCATAGCCAAAATGTCATTCTATTGCTTGAATTTTATATCTAGATTTTACCATTGTAAAACTCAGTTGTGAAGTTCTGGGTGATCTTGTTATGTCTTTTTCTATTCAGGTAGAGGGAAGTGTTGTGCACATCATGAAGGCACTAGCAAGTCATCCTTCAGCTGCTCTAAGTTTGATTGAAGATGACTCACTTCAGGTTCTATTTGAGATGGTGGCAAATGGTTCATTGGCTGTATTTGCACAATTTAGAGAAGGCCTAGTTCCTTTGCACACTATCCAGCTTCATCGACATGCCATGCAGGTTTGTAGATATTTTTGGAGTCCTAAGTTGTTGACAACTGGTTCAATTCTGGGTACTGTCAATTCTTGTGTTTTTATTTACCCTTATGCTCCATGCAGATTCTCGGTCTTCTTCTTGTGAATGACAATGGAAGCACAGCAAGATATATACAAAGGCATCATTTGGTATGCCATTTACTGTGACTTCTCTTTGTATTGCCCTTGCTTTTGATATGTGCAATGCATGCATATGGCATTCCTTCAATCCATTTCGTCTTCTAACCTCTTTCTGGGTAATCTATCAATTTTCAACTCTGTCCTATTTTATATTTGTAACCTTTTCGGGTCTTTTACCAATCATATTTGTAGATAAAAGTTCTTTTAATGGCTGTCAAAGACTTTGACCCGGAGAAGGGTGATCCTGCATACACTATGGGCATAGTAGACTTGCTACTGGAATGTGTTGAATTGTCGTATAGACCTGGTGAGAATACATTCATTTTGTATGTTGCATCTTCTGCTTTGTCTAATTACCTCTATCCTTGTTGTTGATTTAAGCATAACATACTGTAGAATTTATGTTCTTGGTGGTTATGTTTTGTTCATTTAGACAAGTGTTTGATGATTACTTATCTTAATTTGGGTTTTAATTTGTGTGTTATCTGTAGAGGCTGGTTCTGTTAAGCTCAGAGAAGATATACATAATGCCCATGGATATCAGTTTCTTGTACAATTTGCTTTGAAATTATCTGGTTTGCAAACAGCCCAGATCAAAGGTTCTACTTCTGAACCTTCTCTAGAAGCAACATCCCATGCAGTTGTTTCCAACCCTGCTTCTAGTTTGGCTGAGGAGAGTTCTTCTGGGGCAGCTCATGCCTCATCGTCACACTTGTCTCCAGCATTGGCAAGACTACTTGATGTTCTTGTCAATCTAGCACAAACGGGTCCTGAAGCAGACACTTCCCTTGGTATGAAAAATTCAAAAGGTACATATGGAAAGGTTGGAGGCCATAACAGAAGTCGGACACCATCTGCTGATATGATGGGAGATGAGATTTGGGGTAAGGGTAATGCTAAGGTTAAAGATCTTGAAGCCATTCAGATGTTGCAAGATATTTTTCTTAAGGCCGATAGCACAGAACTCCAAGCTGAGGTGTTGAATAGAATGTTCAAAATATTCTCAAGTCATCTTGATAACTATAAGATGTGTCAGCAGTTGAGGACAGTTCCCCTCTTCATTCTGAACATGGCAGGCTTTCCTTCATCATTGCAGGAAATAATACTGAAAATATTGGAATACGCTGTTACTGTTGTGAACTGTGTTCCTGAACAAGAATTGCTTTCACTTTGCTGCTTATTGCAACAACCTATTACATATAGTTTGAAGCATACAATTCTTGCCTTCTTTGTAAAGCTCTTGTCCTTCGATCAGCAATACAAAAAAGTTCTTCGAGAAGTTGGTGTTCTAGAGGTTCTGTTAGATGATTTGAAACAACACAAGCTTTTTACAGGTGCAGAACATGAAAATAAAGACTTTAGCATCTTGGAGAGAAAATCTGGTTCAAGTAGTTTTAAGAAACACATGGACAATAAAGATGCCATTCTTTCTTCACCCAAACTTATGGCGTCTGGCTCTGGGAAGTTTCCTGTATTTGAGGATGAAAGGACAATTTCTGTCGCATGGGACTGCCTATTCTCATTATTAAAAAAAGCAGAAGCAAACCAACAAGCATTCCGATTGTCTAATGGGGTTGCTGTAGTTCTTCCGTTTTTGGCATCAGAGGACCATCGTCCTGGGGTTTTGCGTTTGTTAACTTGTCTGATCATTGAAGATGCTATCCAGGTTAGTGTCATATCTGACAGGCATAACCTTGATTTATGTGCTTCTTGGTAAAACTTGTCTGTGAATCAATTTTCTGTTCATTAGTTTATCTTCATTACTCGATATTGTCTTGTTATCATTCTTATAAAGTCAGTAAACTCAGTCTTCTCAATTTGTATGAATAATGCTATAGTCGATAATACCAATTCAACAATTTTTATTTTTTCTAGATACTGATGGTTTAATTTTTCAGGCTCATTCAGAGGAATTAGGAACTCTAGTTGAAATTCTCAAAAGTGGGATGATAACAGGTGTATCTGGATCTCAGTATAAACTTCAGAATGATGCGAAGTGTGATACTTTTGGGGCATTGTGGCGCATGCTTGGAGCTAATACTTCAGCTCAACGTGTTTTTGGAGAAACCACCGGGTTTTCCCTTTTATTGACTACTTTGCACAGTTTTCAGCTTGGAGAAGAACATGGAGAAAAACCAGCTACTCTATTGGATTATCTGAAGGTTTTCATTTTTCTGTTGCGTGTTATGACGGCTGGTGTATGCAATAATGCGATTAATAGATTAAGACTTCATACTGTCCTGTCATCACAAACCTTTTATGATCTTCTTTGTGAGTCGGGTTTGCTTTGTGTGGATTGTGAGAAACAAGTTATCCAGGTATTGTTGGAGCTTGCACTTGAAATTGTTCTTCCTCCATCCACCATGTTTCAAACAGATAGCTCTCCAACATCAGATAATTTTGAGGAGTATGCAGAAAGTTTTCTTTCAAGCGCATCTCTTAATTCTAATAGGTTTGAGAAGGAGAGAGTATACAATGCTAGTGCTATTGCAGTGCTTATTCGTTCCTTGTTACTCTTTACACCAAAAGTGCAGCTGGATATACTGACCTTTGTTGAAAAACTTTCTGAGGCCAGTCCATTCAATCAGGAGAACTTAACATCAGTAGGTGAGAGAAAAAGAAAAAATATTATTTGTGTAAACATGATTTGTGTCTTTAATTTTTCCATTCAAATATTAGTCTCTGTTCCCTTGAATATAGGTTGCGTCGGACTTCTGCTAGAGACAGTGAGCCCATTTCTTTTGGGTTCATCCTCATTGCTTACGCAAGCTTTGCGGATCGTGGAGATACTAGGATCTTACAGGTTAGTATTCTGTTTGTTTTGTTCATAACTATTCCTAAAATATGCTATTATCTACCTAGAATTGTTTGTGCATTTCTTGTCATAGATAACCATACTTCTTTAACAGGCTATCTTCTTCGGAGCTCCGAACTCTTTTTCGTTATACACTTCAAAAGAAAATGAAAAGTTCAAGTCCTCTTATTGTTGCTATGATGGAGAAGTTAGTCCATAGGGAAGATTTAAGGTCGGCCAATGTTTCTCTTGGTCCATTTGTTGAGATGGACATGAGCAAAATCGGGCATGCTTCTATTCAAGTGCCTTTAGGGGAAAGAACATGGCCTCCTGCTGCTGGATATTCCTTTGTATGCTGGTTTCAGTGTCAAAATTTCTCAAAGAGCCAAGTCAAAGAATCAGATCAATCATTAACAAAGGGTTCTGGTAGGAATATATTGCGTATTTTTTCAGTGGGTTCAGGTGATGATGCCAATACATTGTATGCAGAACTCTACCTTCAAAACAATGGTTTGATAACCCTCGCAACCAGCAACTCTTCATCGCTGTCATTTCCTGGTGTGGAAATGGAAGAGGGAAGGTGGCATCACCTTGCAGTTGTTCACAGCAAACCTAATGCATTAGCAGGACTATTCCAGGCCAGTATAGCATATCTTTACCTTGATGGAAAATTAATACATACTGGAAAGCTTGGGTACTCACCTTCTCCAGGTGGTAAATCCTTGCAAGTTACTCTTGGTACTCCGGTTTCCCGTTCAAAAGTTTCAGACTTCTCATGGAGGTTGCGTTCCTGTTATCTCTTTGAAGAGGTGCTCTCCTCAGGCTGCATATGTTTCATGTACATTCTTGGTCAGGGATATAGTGGGCTATTCCAGGACACAGATCTATTGAGATTTGTGCCAAACCAAGCTTGTGGCGGGGGTAGCATGGCAATCTTAGATTCTTTGGATGCTGAACTACGCACAGTTTCAAATATGCAGAGGATTGATGGTTCTAATAAACAAGGAACTCCTAAATCTGATGGCAGTGGGATTGTGTGGGACCTGGAAAGGTTAACAAATCTGTCATTACAGTTATCCGGGAAGAAGCTTATATTTGCATTTGATGGAACGACATCAGAAGCATTTAGGGCATCTGGAACACTATCCATGCTCAATCTTGTTGATCCCATGTCAACTGCTGCTTCCCCCATTGGCGGTTTGTATTTCCTGAGCTCTGTTTACACTTATGTATTATATGACCCTTTTAAGCTAATTCTTATCTTTTATGTTATGCAGGTATACCACGCTATGGTCGTCTTAATGGAGATGTTTATATTTGCAGTCAGTGCATAATTGGAGATAGCATCCGCATAGTTGGTGGAATGGCAGTTGTCCTTGCTCTTGTTGAAGCTGCTGAAACCAAGGATATGTTGCATATGTCTTTGGCGTTACTTGCATGCTCGCTAAATCAGAGTCCTCAGAATGTGCAGGAAATGCAGGCATTGAGAGGGTATCACTTGCTTGCTCTGTTCCTTCATCGTAGAATGACCTTGTTCGACATGCAGTCACTTGAGATCTTTTTCCAAATAGCAGCATGTGAGGCCTCCTTTCCTGAGCCACAGAAGTTGCAAGCAAACCGACCTGGAACCTCCCCTTTTCAGGTCTCCCCAGAGTCCAGCCTTCAGGATCTTACCTTGGCAAAATTTTCTGATGAAATTTCCTCCTTTGGATCTCATGTAGATCTGGATGATTACTCTGTGCATAAGGACACGTTTAGCCATATTTCAGAGCTTGAAAACTCAGATTTGCCAGCAGAAACTGTAAATTGTATTGTGCTGTCAAATGCAGATATGGTGGAGCATGTCCTACTGGATTGGACGCTGTGGGTTGCTGCTCCTGTTTCCATTCAAATAACACTACTTGGCTTTCTTGAGCGGTTGGTTTCCATGCATTGGTATAGAAATCATAACCTTACAATCTTACGTCAGATCAATCTTGTCCAGCATCTACTCGTAACTCTGCAAAGGGGTGATGTGGAAATTCCTGTTTTGGAAAAGCTGGTGGTCTTGCTAGGTGTTATTCTAGAGGATGGCTTTTTACCTTCTGAGTTGGAACTTGTTGTCAGGTTTGTGATCATGACATTCGACCCCCCTGCACTGATGCCAAACCATCAAATTATTCGGGAGATGATGGGTAAGCATGTTATTGTTAGGAACATGCTGTTGGAGATGCTTATCGACCTACAAGTGACCATTAATTCTGAGGAATTACTTGAGCAGTGGCACAAGATTGTTTCATCCAAGTTGATCACATACTTTCTTGATGAAGCTGTCCATCCAACCAGTATGAGATGGATCATAACTCTTCTTGGAGTGAGCCTTGCTTCTTCTCCAACATTTTCCCTTAAGTTTCGCAACAGTGGAGGCTACCAAGGGTTAGCACGTGTACTTTCCAGTTTTTATGATTCTCCAGAAATATATTACATACTTTTCTGTTTAATATTTGGAAAGGATGTCTATCCAAGAGTACCAGAAGTCCGCATGTTGGATTTTCATGCCCTTATGCCTAGTGATGGGAACCAAGAAGAGTTGAGATTTGTGGAGCTTTTAGATTCTGTGATTCCAATGGCGAAATCCACATTTGACAGATTGAGTGTGCAGTTAATGCTTGCTCACCAAAATGGCAATCTCACACACCTCAGTAGCTTTGTTGCAGATCTTGTAGAAGCATCAGCTGACACCTCTGGAGAACTCCAAGGTGAAGCTCTAATGCATAAAACATATGCAGCTCGCTTGATGGGTGGGGAAGCAGCAGCCCCTGCCACTGCTACTTCAATTTTGCGGTTCATGGTTGACCTGGCCAAAATGTGTGCCCCATTTTCTGCTGTATGCAGGCAGGCAGAATTTCTTGGCAATTGTGTGGATTTATATTTTTCATGTGTAAGGTTAGTGAAATACTAGTCAACTTTGTGCTTGTCTTGTGAACATTTTTCTTTTAGACCCTCATCTGGCTTTGCAATGAAAGTAGGCTTTCTTCATCTTTAAATGGAAGCATATTGGATATAGATTTCATAATTACCGACTGCAGTTGTTATTATTGTGTAACTAATAGTAGTTTTATTCTTTCCAGGGCTGATTCTGCAATGAAGATGGCAAAAGACCTTACAAGTGGAGCTCCTGATGAGAGTAACTTGAACGATAATGATGATAACCAGAGCTCTCAAAATACTTTTTCTAGTTTGCCTGTGGATCAGGAGATGTCTGTAAAGACTTCCATGAGCATTGGAAGTTATCCGCAGGAGCAAAAGAGCACAAACTCTGATGATGTGGTTGGACTACAAAATGAAACTGTGGATGTTCATGAAGTGAATAGAGGTGCTTCAGTGCATCTTGAGTCCAGCAACTCTTCGCCTGAAGATATCCTATCTCTGAAAGACTTTGGTGAGGCAAGTATAACACCAATCTCAGTTGCTTCCATTGCTCATGGAAATAATTTTCCCAATTCTAATGGGAATATGGATCTCACTGAATCGACTGAGTCATTTGGTTCTGCATCATTAATTGTACCTGATTCGCCTGTCCTTTCTGAGAAGTCAAATTCCAAAATAGTGCAGACACCTACTTCTTCCCCTGTGGTTGGTTCAACATCATTATTTGGCAGCATAGGGAGTAACAGTGAATCCAAAGCAGAACTAACTACAACTGCATCAATGAAATCTTCAATTTCTCTTAATGAATTTCACACGTCACTTGAATTGAAGGGGGATTCACAACGGTCATTGGTGAACGCGTTATTTCCCATCAGTGCAAAGCTTCTGCTTGAAATTGAGGAGTCAGGTTACAGTGGTGGTCCTTGTTCTGCAGGAGCACATTCTGTGTTAGATCTTATTGCAGAAGTTCTTGCGGATATCATTGCAGAACAGCTAAAAGCAACCCAGTTTGTCGAGGGCATTTTAGATGCTGCTCTGCAATACGTGGATGCAGAGACTGCCTTGGTTTTCCAAGGTTTGTGTCTAAGTAGATTGATGAATTTCCTAGAAAGGCGTCTCTTGCGAGATGATGAGGAAGAAGATAAAAGACTTGATAAAAGTCGCTGGTCTGTTAACTTAGATGCTCTTTGCGGTTTGGTTGTAGATCGTGTATATCTGGGCTCTTTTCCTCAACCTGTAGGAGTATTAAGAACTCTGGAGTTTCTATTGTCGATGTTACAACTTGCCAACAAAGACGGTCGTGTTGAAGAAGCAGAACCTGCAGGAAAAAGCCGCTTAGCAATCACAAGGGGAGGCAGGCAACTTGAATCTTATGTACAGAGCATTTTCAAAAGCACAAATCGCATGATAATGTATTGTTTCCTGCCTTCTTTTCTGACATCAATTGGTGAGGAGGATTTTCTTTCACGTCTGGGATTCCTGACAGATAATGTGAAGATTTCCCCTCCCCAATCTATACAAGATGAGTCTGTTGTGGATATCAGTGCAGTTCTGCAGTTGCTTGTGGCCAACAAGAGACTTATTCTTTGTCCAAGCAATCTTGATAATGATTTGATTTGCTGTCTTTGTATAAATCTAATCTCTCTTTTCCGTGATAAGAGGCAAAATGCACAAAACCTGGCAATAGATCTAATGAAGTATCTTCTATTGCATCGCCGCTCTGCTCTTGAGGACTTGCTTGTATCCAAACCTAACCAAGGTCAATATTTGGATGTTCTTCGAGGAGGTTTTGACAAATTACTGACAGGAAGTACATCTATGTTTCTTGTATGGCTTGAACGCTCTGAGCATAATATTAATCAAGTACTGGAACAATGTGCTGCTATTATGTGGGTGCAGCGGGTTGCTGGGTCAGCGAAATTTCCTGGTGTGAGAATAAAAACCATGGAAGACAGGCACAAGAAAGAAATGGTGAAAAAGTTGCAGCCATCAAAGGCAGATCTGAAGCATTGGGAGCAGGTAAATGAGCGGAGGTATGCACTTGAGTTAGTTCGTGATCTAATGTCAACTGAGCTTAGGGTCATTCGTCAAGATAAGTATGGATGGGTTCTTCATGCTGAGAGTGAATGGCAAACACACATCCAACAACTTGTTCATGAAAGAGGGATTTTCCCTATTCATAGTTGTTTGGAATCAGAATGGCAACTTTGTCCCATTGAAGGGCCATATCGCATGCGCAAGAAGCTTGAGCGTTGCAAATTGAAAGTTGACATTATTCAGAATGTAATCTCCAGAGGTGTGGAGTTGGAAAACACAAAACTCAAGAAAGAAAAGCTTGAGAATGGTTCAGGTAACTCTGGATCTGATTCAGAGTCAGGTTTTAACTTATTTTCAGATGGTGCTAAGCAGAAGTCTCTTGAGCTTGGAGAGGATGAAGAAGAATCTTACTTTAAGGATGCAGATGAGCTTAAAGCTGAAGGCTCTGAATCTGCTCACATTGGGTGGAATGATGACCGATGTAGCAGCATGAATGAACCAAGCCTTCACTCTGCTATGGACTTTGGTGCTGCATCTAGTGCATTTTCAGTTCCAACTACAGATGTTCTGAACAGCAAATCTGATGTGGGCTCTATGAGACAGTCATCTTCGATAAGAGTTGAAGATGCAAGAGGATCAGATGACAAGTCAGAAAAGGAACTGCATGATAATGGTGAATATCTCATCAGACCTTACCTTGAACCTCTTGAGAGAATACGGTTCAAATACAATTGTGAACGTGTTGCGGGGTTGGACAAACATGATGGTATTTTTTTAATAGGAGAACTCTGTTTATATGTTATTGAGAATTTTTACATAGATGAGTCTGGGTGCATCTGCGAAAAGGAAAGTGAAGATGATTTGTCTGTGATCGATCAAGCTTTGGGTGTAAAGAAGGATCTTTCTGTCAATGTTGACTTCCAGATAAAATCACCTTCTTCATGGAGCATGTCAGTCAGGACATTTGTTGGTGGAAGAGCATGGGCTTATAATGGAGGTGCATGGGGAAAGGAGAAGGCATGTAACAGTGGTAATCTTCCCCATCCATGGCATATGTGGAAGCTTGATAGTGTTTATGAGCTCCTGAAACGTGATTACCAGCTGCGTCCTGTTGCTGTTGAGATATTTAGCACAGATGGGTGTAATGATCTTCTTGTGTTCCATAAAAAAGAGAGGGAGGAAGTTTTCAAAAATTTGATAGCCATGAACCTTCCGCGGAACAGCACGTATGTACATCTACTCATTTCTCTTTCTTTACTCATGTTATTCTTACAGTTACAGTTTATTTTTATTGTTGTTGTTGTTATTATTATTATTTGAGCATTTCTCTTATTTTTATTACATCAAAATGACTGATAACATTCATGACTATTATAAACAGTGCGTGATATTTAGATTTGATTATAAGAAATGCTTGGACAGGTTGGACACAACGATTTCCGGTTCTTCAAAACAAGAGAGCAATGAGGGAAGCCGACTTTTCAAGCTCATGGCCAAGTCCTTTTCCAAGAGGTGGCAAAATGGAGAAATTAGCAATTTTCAGTACCTCATGCATCTCAATACTCTAGCAGGACGTGGTTATAGTGACCTCACACAGTACCCGGTATTTCCCTGGGTTCTTGCTGACTATGAGAGTGATGTTCTAGACCTGTCAAATTCTCGATCCTTCCGGAAGCTCGACAAACCAATGGGATGCCAAACAGTGGAGGGAGAAGAGGAATTTAAAAAGAGGTAATCGTCTTAATTTTAATCATGATCTTTAATTAATTTTGGCAAATTATTCAAAAATCCTAAGAGGAAGTTTTTATTCTTTATTAGTTCCTCCTTTCTATTGGCATGATTGTAAATAGAAATGACAAATGTTAAACATAAACTAACGGTGTCAATTATAAATGAAAAATATTATTGAAAATTGACAAATATTAATTGAAAAAGGAGGAACATTAAATTGAAATATAGACTGTCAACATATACTAGTGAATTTAAACAGAAATAAGAAGGTGATATAAAAGCCAGAAATTGATTGGGAAGAAGGCAATGGAGATATAGAAGGAAGAAAAAACCTCCAAGGAGTTATAATTAGTGTTCTTTGAATTAAATTTTTTTCTTTTCATTACTGAAACTTCTAACCATGTTATCTTTGTCTACCTCAATGGCATATCCAGATATGAAAGCTGGGATGACCCTGATGTACCCAAATTTCATTATGGTTCTCATTATTCTAGTGCGGGGATTGTTCTTTTCTATCTTCTAAGATTGCCACCATTCAGTACTGAAAACCAGACTCTACAAGGTGGGCAATTTGACCATGCGGACCGTTTATTCAACAGTGTTAGAGATACATGGTTAAGTGCAGCTGGAAAGGGTAACACATCTGACGTCAAGGAACTAATTCCTGAGTTCTTTTACATGCCTGAGTTTCTGGAGAACAGGTTTAATCTTGATTTGGGAGAAAAGCAGTCAGGAGAGAAGGTGAATTACAATGGGTTTCTCCCTAACGTTTATATTTTGTTTGATTCCTACTGTAAATATGTTACTTCTCTAGTATTTTGTCTATGATTACAAGATTGTTTTGTGGAGAATCACCTTGAAGCTGTTCTCAGGTTGGTGATGTTCTTTTGCCCCCTTGGGCAAAAGGAAGTGCAAGAGAATTCATCAAGAAGCACCGTGAAGCATTGGAATCAGATTATGTTTCTGAAAATTTGCACCATTGGATAGATCTTATATTCGGGTATAAGCAAAGGGGCAAGGTAATTAATATCCTATTACCTTGAGATAATATGCCACTAGTACATATATATATATATATATATAATATCCAAGTTCTTTTGATTCTTATTCTGAAACCTTTAACTCATGAAGATAAAAAGGATACTAAAGTGTGAATTTGGTTGGGCATGCATGTATCTATTTTGCTGCCTAGGGATGCAATACTGTTGGATTGTGATAGGGGTAACACATTTCAAGCTTGATCCATTATAGGATTGTCTGAAAAGCAAAATTTAATCTCAGTCAATTTTAAGGGCACATCAGGTTGGATTTTGCTTATTTTATTCTATTGGAACTTTTGTGGTGAATCAGGCTATGAACAATCCAAACAAATCCATAAGAAAAGTATCTAGAAAGAATTTAAACCAGCCAAGATTCAGTGAAGTTGTTTTCAATTGTTTTATTTAATCATGCTGTACTAAATAAGTTGAAATATATATTTTGTGGCATCTCTCTATTTATTTATGCTCCTAGTTAATGTTGTAATTACCATAAAAGCAGAGCTATTTGTGGCACAATCTTAGAATTTGCTATGTTCTCTGGATCAAAAATATTTAATTTCTCTTGTGAAGGGTCTGAACTTCTCTATATTTTTAAAATCTCATAGGCAGCTGAAGATGCTGTTAATGTCTTCTATCACTACACATATGAAGGAAGTGTAGACATTGATTCAGTTTCAGATCCTGCAATGAAAGCATCAATTCTAGCTCAAATCAATCATTTTGGTCAGACGCCGAAGCAGTTATTCCTCAAGCCTCATGTTAAACGGCGAACTGACAGAAAAGTACCCCCTCATCCACTCCGTTACAGTGCTCATCTGGCTCCTCATGAGATCCGCAAGAGCTCTGGGTCCATTACTCAGATTGTCACCTTCCATGAAAAGATTCTCATTGCTGGGGCCAATAACTTACTCAAGCCAACAACATACAGCAAGTATATTGCGTGGGGTTTTCCTGATCGAAGTTTGAGGATTATGAGTTATGACCAGGACCGGCTCCTTGCAACCCATGAGAGCCTTCATGGAGGGAACCAGATACAATGTGCTGGGGTGAGCCAAGATGGTCAGGTTCTGGTCACCGGGGGAGATGATGGCGTGGTCGCAGTTTGGAGATTCGCCAAAGATGGGGTTCAAGGTCAGCGTAGCCTGCGATTAGAGAGAGCTCTATGTGCTCACACTGCTAAAATTACATGCCTCTATGTCAGCCATCCTTACACACTTATTGTGAGTGGTTCTGATGATTGCAGTGTTATTCTATGGGATCTGAGTAGTCTAGCCTTTGTGAAACAGCTCCCTGAGTTCCCCACACCAGTTTCAGCTGTCCATGTGAATGATCTAACTGGAGAGATCTTAACAGCTGCTGGGGTCATGCTTGCAGTCTGGAGTGTCAACGGAGACTGTCTTGCTGTTGTGAATACCTCTCAGCTTCCGTCAGACATGATCTTATCAGTGGCGAGTGCAATCTACTCGGACTGGCAGGATACAAACTGGTACGTGACAGGCCACAAAAGTGGTGCTGTCAAGGTGTGGAACATGGTGCATTTTAGTTCAGAAGATGCGAATGGGAAGGGCCGGACACCGACTGAGGGCATGGGAGGCTTGAGTTTCCACGGGAAGGCTCCGGAGTACAAGTTACTACTCCATAAAGTGCTCAAACGCCACAAAGATCCTGTCACCGCACTACACATTACTAACGATCTCAAGCAGTTACTGAGCGGTGATTCCGGCGGCCGCTTGGTCTCCTGGACTATACAAGAAGAAAGCTTGAAAGCTTTGCATGGTACGGGGTGATGATCCCTCGACAGAACCATTGCTGATCCTTAAATTCTTATGTGGGGTTAGCATTCAGGGATTTATTCGGTTCCCCGATTCAGATAGAACGATAAGAGCTGGCCTCGAAATGGTTTGAAAATGCGTGCCTGATATTGGAATGCTTTGCTACAAAATCAACAAAAGGATATGCTAACTTCAACAAAGAAGTTCAGGTTAAATTATAACTGCTAACAGAAAGAAAGAGAAAAATGGTTGCTCTCATCATTTTGTTCTTTGGGGGAAGGCTTGTTCCTCACAGTCGGAATTTCCGTCTTTTTCTGGTTTATGTGCATCAAAGCTCTGCTGGTTTACCTGTTTTTGGTGTGAATAGGTGGTAACCAATGTGTTTGTAAAATTGTATAGAATGTGTTTTATGGGGGTTGAAGAATCAAATCAAAAATGGGAAGACATGAACAAATATTGGTTTCAATTTGCTTGTTCATGTTGTTGATTCTTTCTTAGGGTGTGATTTTGTCACCCGTTTGGATCAACTGCAACTTTCCTCATCTCTCTTTTTATTTTTATTTTTATTTTTTAATTTTTTTTAGGAAGTCTTCCCATTTATTTCTAAACTTATTATTCTAAATTGTTGTGTTGGTATGTTTATTATTGTACTGGTTTTATTATTGCCTAATCAAATTTTTGTGTGATAGTTAGTATGTATGAGTTTTATAAACAGCTTTTTATGCATTGTAGACATTAATATGGAAAGATGGTTTGTGTGTTTCAGAACCTGATGATTTATTTGGTGCAAACAGTTATTTCACTGTCTTTATATTTTATTTTATTTTTTTTTATGAAAAAAATTTTAACTTCAAAAGAAATTTTCTATTAATCAAAAGTGCTTCCAATGATTAAAAAGCTTTTCTAAAATTAGACCTTATATTCTTGGGTATATTTAACTTTTGCAAAATGTTATTCCCTTCTCGTCGTTCTTTTTTATAGGTTACAAATCCATGTTTTTTTTATTTGTCATTTTTAAATATTTAAAAATATTTATTATTATTATTTTAAATTATGATATAATTTGTTTATAAAATCTTATCAAATAACCAAGCTTTCAGTTAATCATGACAGATAAAAAGAAACATATGGAGTAATACATTCTAAACGTGTATGCAAAAAGTAATTATTTATAGGTGTTATAAATATTATCATATTTTATTTTAATGACAATATTTATCCATCCAAGAATTATCTAATTTATATTATTTTGTTAATAAAAAAGATTTAATTAATAATAAAGCAAATTTTCTAATCCTTAAAAAAATTACAAAATTCCGCAGAAAAACGAAGAAGACACTGGCAATTTTTTGGCAGTAGATTGGCACTGACTTTTTCATCAAGACACAAGTTTACAAAACTGCCCCTAATTCTAAATGAAAAGATACGTCACACTCTCACCTAAAATAACTCATGGACAAGATTAAATTACCTGGCAAATTTAACGGTCTTGATTTATTGAGTTCTATTTGAGGGTCAGTTTCCCCGGTCTCAGATAAATAATTCTGGAAACATCTGGTCTTAAACTAAAGTACCCTTAGTATTCCCTCTATTTACATCCTGACCAATTGATTGATTCTAGGAATTTAGAAAAAAATGGGGTGGGTGTTTTCGGAAATAAGGATCTATAAATTGGTAGTAACTGAGGGATGAGAGAGAATAGAAAGCCGGAAAAGCGACGGTGATCTGGTCGACGGTGAAGATGCTGGCGGTGCTCGATCAGACGGTGGCGAAGAGCCCGGAGGGGCTGAGGGTTGCCGGAGACGATGGAGGCTCCGGCGTGGCGGCGCTGTTGGAGAAGTTCGTGACGGACTACGATGGAACGGTTGTGGTCGAACTTGAGAGCAGTTGTTCCTTAGCGTACACGGTCAAGAAGGAGAGCCCTCTGCTTACGAGGTGAATCTTGATTCATTTTAGAGATTTAGTTTCAATTCTTGATTTCAATGATTAGATCTTCTTCTTCTTCTTGTTGTTGTTGTTCTTTCAATCAACAATCAAGAACGATGGGATTTTTCTTTTGTTATTGTTCTTGTGTTTGATCTTCTTGTCTTGATTATTGATTTTGGTTTATGGATTTCAATGTGATGAGATTGTTGGATAATATGAGTGTTTATTGGGTTATGGACTTGTGATCATGGATTTTTTTCCCTTGTGGTTCTGTTAAACATTCTTAAGATTTACAGAATTGAATTTAGGCGAAGAGCGATAGATTTACTAGTTTATATTTTTCGTGATATTTGTGCACAGTAGTGACCCGTTTGTGATGTTTTTTGCAATGTTGATGGCTTCTTTGTAACTGTCTTATATCCTATTAATGTTTTTTAGCGTGAAATTAGATTTAATTTGAAGTTTGGTTTATCTTTTATCAGTTTCTTGAATGGGCATTATAGAATGGTTTCTTTAACCTGGTATGGAGTGTTGTATTGTTTTCTTCCTCGATGACTCATTTCTTGTTTCAACGAAATTTAAGTGATTTAATTTTTTTGAGTTTTATGAAGAAAAAATATTTGTTTGTTGTTTTATAAAGACGTGTTTGATAATTCCTAATTTTAGCAAGTTTTGTCATGTTTCGGAAAACAATGAAATTTTCTTTGTTTATTTTTTTGGGTGTCATATATAACTGTAAAGAATTCCAAAATGATGATTAAAGGCAAATTTTAGGCTTATACTAAGTTTGTATATTTAGTTGGAGACAAATAATAAGAAAATTGTGAGTCTGTAAAATTTCTAGGATTGGAGTGAGGGGAGTAATTACTGATTTGATACTAAATAGAGATAGAGAAAAAAATTTTGATGCAATATTTAGTGGGAGTCATATAAAGTATTGGGTTGAACTTGCAATTCCACTAGAATAGAGTATTTGGTTCTCTTCAACAAGATTCTTTGGCATGAGTTATGAAAAGCACTTGGGTGGCTGTGTATAAAAACAGAGGAGATTCCAAGCTAGATTGGGATATAACTTATGGATTATATCATTGAACTCTAGGAGATGACTAAGCTTTGGTTAAGCTGCAAGGAATGTTGTGCTTTGAGAACCATAGCTGTACTTTGTTCGAGATAGATATTCATTCATTCAGTGTTTTTCTTGATTTTGCTTGGTATTTGTTATTGGCGTTAGTTCCGGTGAAGGAGTGACCAAGGAGTTTTCAATCACAGTAAGGATGTTGCAAAGATTTGGTATTCAGTGCCTTTCTTCTTGAATTGATAGTGGATGTAATTTAGGACAATATTCCTTCATGACTGCTGGCTGTGCCATGTTAATTTCATTAATTGGAATAGTAGTAAATGTCAGGTGAAAATTATTTGAACATACTTTAAGTTTGATGTCTTAGGTTTAGGAGAAGTAAGGTTCAAGACATGGAATGCAAATTTAATAGTGTAGAAATATCTTGAGGCTTTGATAAATTAAGGCTTGACAAATGAATTAGCAAAGTGCAAGAGGATTTTCATGTAATTGTAAACCTCATTTTAATGAAAACTTTAATTCAAGATGATTTTCCAAAGAAACAATCTATCTGTGAAATAAATATGGCATAGATGAGATTGCTTAGATGCTGTTATATAATAGCAAGAAAGACTGAGATGGAGTCGTATAAGAAGCTTTGGTTGTGTTATTCCGTTATGATGGAGTGACGGAATTCTTGTTGTTTTGTTCAAAAGGTTGGGGGGAAGGTTTAACATGCCATTTTATGGAAGCAATAAGGATTATATTAATTTGAAGTGGCAAAGGTCTGTTAAGTGATTTAAATTTTATACATTCTATCTAATGTGCTACAATTGTGTTTGTCAATGGTGCTTTCAGTTAACTAGGTATTTCTAGATTTAGCTTCATGCTACTTACATTGGAAAAATGTATGAGAAATCTTTGGTGATATATTGACTTGTTAATTTCTTGCTGACACTGAGTAGCTGCTTTTTTCAATTGTTATTTTTTTCTTCTTCTTCAAATTGCAAGCCTGTCACAAGGTTACTTTCATTCCGTTTTCCGATATTGACAAATAACAAGCATGTCTATGATATATTGATATTGCACAAAGAGATGTAAGCAATAACCCGAATGTAGTGTGTTGCTAGTTTAAGAAAGAAAAATATGCATCTTCAATCATCACACATTTTCATAGTGCCAATTTGCCTTTCATTCCAGTATGTGTTTTTTTAACTTCAGCATTTGAAGGGCCATTTCATACTTCTTTCAGTTTGTTCTGCCTCAATAACTAATGATATATATTGTCCTTTCTTGCAGACTATTTGCTGTTCTCGATAATATATTCTGTTTGTTTGAAGGAGAGTTTGAAAATGTTGGTCTTTTGAAGCAGCAATATGGACTGAACAAGACTGCAAATGAGGTTGTCATTGTGATAGAAGCCTACAGAACATTAAGAGATCGAGGTGCTTATCCTGCTGATCAGGTCGTGAGAGATTTTCATGGGAAATTTGCATTTGTTCTGTATGATAACACAAATAAGTCGACCTTCATAGCAGCTGTGAGTATATATATCATTCTCTACTCGTTCTGATTTGATTCCTTATACTGAAATAAACTGATCATCATTTAGAAATATGTAAGCTTTGTTCTGCTTCCTGTTAGTCAGTAAACCAAAACATTTGATTCCTCATACTGAAATAAACTGATCATTTAGAAATATGTAAGCTCTGTTGATGTCTGATGTTCTCATATATCAGAGCGATAGAAAGTCCATTTTGAACTTCAGTGATAGTTTTCAGAATGCATGAAAAGCATATCATAGTAAGTGATTATATATATGCCAGAGGGTGTTTAATTGAACATACAACTACAAAGTGCTAACACTCAGACATATAGGACCCTGATGGTGGTATCCCATTCTTCTGGGGATGTGATCCTGAAGGTCATCTTATCCTCTCCGATAATGTGGATTTTCTCAGACTAGGATGCGGGAAATCATTTGCACCATTTCCGAAAGGTATACACACTTGTGAGTTGTGAGACACATGTATTTAAGCTTATCAATTTTAATAATGATCTCAATTTCATCCATGTATTATCAATAATCACAGGTTGCTTCTTCTCAACCAAAGGCGGACTGCAGAGCTACGAACACCCTCTGAACGAGTTGAAACCAGTTCCAAGGGTGGACAGCAAGGGGGAAGTGTTGGGTGTTACCTACAAGGTTGATGCACAAACTAAAAAGGGGTCTTCCATGCCAAGGGTTGGCAGTGCTGCTGATTGGTCCTCTCAATACTAATTCAACAGCCAGCTACCTCATTAAAAATAAATCAATCAGGGCTCTTTGTTTTGCCCATGAATGCTCTCTTCTTCTTCTTCTTCTTCTTCTCCTGTTCTTGTTGGATTTCCATGATGTTGTTTTCCCCTTCATGTTTGCTGTGAGATTTAATCTTTGATCAGCTGAACCTTGAAGACACAACTGCTTGTTCATCCAGCTGGACTTTTATATCTTGTGTGTAGTAGCATCATCACATCCTTTTGAAGGATTAATTTCGTGTACTCGTATTTCCTTTTGTTTGTTTTGTCTGAGCTTTTTTTTATTTATTTTTTAACTTATATATACCAAATATATACTACATTAGACTCTGTAATTGTTGGGTAAGTAATTGAGGCTGAAATATTTAAGGTTATAGTTTCAATAAACGGATGGTTAACAAATAGATTATTTCTCTCCTTATTATTTTCAAACATATCTAATTAGAGTATGTAGGTTAAGAAAAAGAAAGACTATATATAATAATCATTTAATTTCTGTGAAAACCTTTCCCCTGTTTTGTCAATCCATGCAAGATGGACACACACACACACACAGAAATCAAAGTTCATGTACAATGCCTCGTCCTCTTCTCCGTTTGGATAAAAGAGTGCATGCATGTACTCTCCAACCACTCTAAAAAGTATATATCCATTTCAAAGACTTAGCAGTTAGCCCCCCACAACTACTCCTTACACTACTCCAACTCCAAGACACACACTGATCAGAGATATATTTAGAGCTAGCTAGAATCCCAACATACACATTAACACATAGATATAACTGAAAGGCTGAAAGAACTTAAGCAAAATGGAACTTTGTTTTCATTTTTTATTTCCTTAAAAACAAATAAATGGCAACCGAGAGTCTCACAATACTCCTATTCACACAAATAGTATCATCATCCCACTGGTCCTCTCAAGTCCCAATCCCTCTACTCCTTTCTCTATATAGTCCTTTGCCCTTCCAACTTCCTTCCTTCCATCCATACCTTTTCTCATAACTTGCATTACACTTGTTTTCTCCCTAACTCTTTCTTTATCTTCCTCATATAGAAAGATAGAGTCATTTCTCACCTTCAAGCCATATAATATCTCTTTCTCTCTTTCTTCTTGTTGGTCACTTCTTGCTACTTCTTGCATTATAGCTAGTGATATATATTCTCTATTAATATATATAGAGAATGAGACTATTAATTACCTTATGTTTAGCCAGTCTATACTCTAGAGAAAAGATATATATAGAAACTCTTGGAGAAACAGTTTCTCTTTACTTCATACATATTAGTTTCTACTTGCATGCAACTATTTTCTCTTTAGCACATCATACCTATATATATATATATAAATACGTACACAAATACAGTCCACGCCCAACTTGTTATGCATGGCTATAAACTAGTGAAAACCCTACCATCACTACTACTACTACTACTACTCCAAGTACTCCAACAATACCATCCATGGTGGCCGGGCCAATCATAATAGGCGCAGGGCCATCAGGTCTGGCAGTGGCCGCCTCATTGAGCCGTCTATCGATCCCTTCGATGATCATCGAGCGATCAAACGATATCGCTGATCTGTGGCAACATCATACCTATGATCGTCTTTCTCTCCACCTCCCTAAACAGTTATGCCAACTTCCTCACCTCCCATTCCCAACTCACTTCCCTACTTACCCTTCAAAAAATGACTTCCTCCATTACCTCCATTCCTATGCTCTCCATTTCTCACTTAAGCCTTTGTTCAATCACACTGTAGTGTCTGCTTCCTTTGATGCCAGTTGTTCCCTTTGGAGAGTCATTGTCACTGTTTCTGAGCCTCTTTCGGCTGCTTCCGGAACTAGTGAGTCCCTCTCGGAGACGTTATCGGAGTCTGGTGAGTCAACTGTTTTGCCGGAGGTGGTGGAGTTTATGTCAAGGTGGCTGGTGGTGGCCACCGGAGAGAATGCAGAACCAGTCATGCCAGAGATGAAAGGGAGGGAGATGTTCCATGGCAGTGTCTTGCATTCTAGTGAGTATAAGAATGGAATGGAGTATAAGGACAAGAAGGTTTTGGTTGTTGGTTGTGGGAATTCAGGGATGGAGATGTGCTTGGACTTGTGTGAGCATGGTGCTATCCCTTTCCTGTCTGTGAGAACTGGGGTAATATATATATATATATATATATGTTCTGTTTTTTTGATCATTAATTAATTCAATTGATTTTGAACAAGATGAATATATATGCATGCATGTGTGTGTGTGTAGGTGCATGTTTTGCCAAGGGAGATACTAGGAACATCAACATTTAAGTTGGCAATGAAGTTGATGAAATGGCTGCCATTGAGAATGGTGGACAAAGTGCTGGTAATGGTGGCCAAGTTGGTGATTGGAGACACAGAGAAGTATGGGTTAAAAAGACCTCAAATGGGGCCACTGGAGCTCAAGAACTTGACAGGAAAAACACCCGTTTTGGATGTTGGAGCTCTTTCATTCATCAAAGATGGAACCATTAAGGTATTATTATTATTATTATTATTATTATTATTATTATTATTATTATTATTATTATTATTATTTAATTATATATATATATATATATATTACAGAAGGTAAAAGACAAGATTTCTTTTCTGTAAAAATCTTTTTACAGATAGTACCAGAAGTAGAATCTCTAACATGCAATGGAGCCAAGTTTGTTGATGGGAGAGAACTGACATTTGAGTCTGTGCTTTTCGCAACTGGTTATACAAACAATGTTCCTTCATGGCTCAAGGTCATCAATCATTTATTCATATATAATTAATTCCCATTTCATTATATATATATATATATATATAATACAAAGCATTAATTTATTAATTGGTTTTTAATTATAGGAAGAACATGATCATCATCAGTTATGCTCTAATGGATGGAAAGGAGAGAAAGGGCTCTATTATGTAGGATTCACAAGGAGAGGACTACTCGGAACACGCATCGAAGCCGACAAGATCGCTTTCGACATTGCTGGGAATTGGAAGAACAAGTTGCAGCACTACTGATGATGACTGATCAATTAATTAACCATCCAAGTACTTAACAAAATTTTTGTTCCTATCATTGTGTCTCAAAGTTCATGATCATCATATCATATATCCACATGAAGATGTGGTGCATGTGTACAATCTTACAAGTTCTCAACATGATACAAGAGTGCATACAGCACTGCTTATGTTATCTTTTATTATTATTATTATTATTATTATTATTATTATTATTATTATTATTATTATTATTACTACTTTAATTTGCAACACAAGTCTTGTTCTTTCTCTTTCTTGAATCCCCTTTAAATTATATACCAATGAAATAATAATAATGATAATGATGATGAATAAAACAAAAGAGAGGAGGAAGAGTGGTGGTCTTGCTCCCCAAATTCCAATTGCTGGGCACACTGAGGAGTTCTTGTTGTCTGTATGTATCTTCTCTCATGGTACTTATGTACAGTACTCTTATGATCAGAAGGAGGCACAGACTACTAATAAAAGGATGATGGCACTTGACACTGAGAGGTCCCAAAGCTTCACATGATTGTTTTATGATGAGTGAGTGGATGTATGAAACAAGGGGACACTCCTCCATATGCTACAACACTTCCTTTCATTTCATTTCATTTCATTTCATTTCAGGACCACCACCACTATTTATATTATAAGTATATATATATATATATATATGTGTGTGTATGTATGTATGTAAAACAGTAAACTATTAAGGTACTAATTAATCATGGAATATTAATTCTTGGAAATTAATGTTCTTCTTGCACATACACTATATATATATATATACTAAGAGAGAGAGAGAATGTTGGGGAGATGATAAATATATATATATATATATATGATTGAAAAAATAATAGAGATTTGTGTTAAAGAGATCATTGAGTCCAAGGTCAAATGCATATCCACCAAATTAAACAAAAGGAGATACATGCATCTAATAACATGCATGGTGACATATTCCAAGAATTTTAACAAACTAATTAAACCTTCGATTCAAATTCTAATGAAAATCATATAAAATTTCTACAACTTATATAATAGTTTAAAACAAATATTCAAACTCTCACAATAATCAAGATAATAGATTCATGCATGAGCCCACAGCAACTTTTTAAAAATAAAAATTTTAATTATATGTAACTCTCATAACTCTCATATATAATTAAAATGAATGGGAAATCATCTCTTTCTCACACGCATACAAACAAACTGAATCCAAATGGAGAAACGTGCATCAAGACATGGAATTTTGACCTATGGTCAAAGACCAAAGGCCACGGATGCCTAAACGGGCATATATTCCCTTAGACAACTAGTGTAGGTGTAGCTTAACTTAGGTTTTTTGACTTATTTTGTTATTCTAAAACATGTACATAAATATATAGTACTGTTGAACAAGATGCATGCATGCACTCGTTGAGTAGGACTGCATGCGTGATCATCACATGATCACAATTAATCTCACACATATGTATATATATGCATGGTACTCACACATGCACATAAGAACTCATGCATGCAGTTGCATGCATTAGTGTTTCTATGTTGTAAGTACTAGCTAGCTAGCTAGTCTATACTGTGGTACGTGTTTTATATATATATATATATATATATATATATATATAAATAAGGGGTTGAGTCTTGAGATTATAAAGAAAAGGAAATCACAAGTATTAGGAGGGTCAGTGAGAAGTGCATGCAGATCAGAAATGCAGATATTAAGCAGAGCTGAGTGACTGAGTCTGTTGTGAGAAATGTGAAGGGGGTTCATTCATACATTCATTCATTCATTCATTCACTCACTCATGAATATAAGAGAGGCTGGTCACGTGAATAGATGAGTAGATGTTAATTATGAGACAAGACGAACAAGTGAAAGGATTGATGCATGCATGCAAGCACTGCAATCTGCATGGCAGTCCAATTTCAGTACACAATTATATATATATATATGTGTGTGTGTATATACATATCTCATGCATGATCTCATATATCTCTCGTTTGTATCCTACTCTTATGCATTGTGTGCTGTGTCCATATTGAGCAATGTGCATTTCTTGGCTGTCTTCTGTTTTTTCTGTTTTCTGGACATGATTGATGACACAATCACTCTGCAAGTTTTCAGTGTGATTTCACTTACTAACATGCTTTTCCATTTCTTGCTAGCTGATCCATCCTACTATACTTCTATAGCAAATTAACCTGTTTCTTTATATATAGGTGAAAAAAATATATAAACCATAGTTTATTGAAGAAAATAAATTAACAACATATATATACAAGACTGGTGTGAGGAGCTAACAAACTACACTAGTGCAAAAAAAAATCCACCGGAAGTGGAATGAAAAAGAAGAACATAAGATAACCACAATAAGAAAAACACAACAAAAGATGCAAAAACAATGATTGTCATGAAATGCAAGAACAAACATAAGATCATGACACTTCAAAGAATACCATGTTCTTGATCAGTCCAAAACGGGCTTTTTGATTCAGCTGGGTGGGAGCTAACAAAGCTGAGATTTTTTTCTAATCAGTAAGATAATTTCTTCAAGTTTGGCTTTTTAGGCCACCGAAGCTGCATAAATTCAAACAATTCGTCTTAACTTTGATGAATTTCACCAATTATTGAAAGATATGAAAATGCATTTGTTTTTCAGGCCAAATGTTCCAATAAATTGCACATAAATGATCATCTAAAATTGGGGTGCTAATTCGATCTCATCTCATTGATCAAACATTATTAAGGATAGACGGAGTGTATGGGATCCATCATTAAAATCTTATTGCCCCAGTAAACCAGTTGAAAATCTTAATTTTGTGCAAACACATTTTTTTACAAAGTTTCACTTATCCAACATCTAAGATTGTCATTATTCAAAGAATTATAAAAAGATTTGACTGAGAAACTACTATGTTTTTATCCCAACTTCAAGTATTATAATCCGAACCCTCGATCGGCAAATGTGAAGGTGATTACAAAGTTCAACATGACCATTGTTAGACACTAGAGGCCTACTGTAGCTAAAACTCAAACACCGTGACATAAGTGTTCTGCCACGTAGTTATTCATTTTCATCATATAACCATAGATAGATATATATATATTTGTGAAGATATATATAATTTAATTTTCAAAAAGACCATACTATTTCTCTCTTTTTAAAAGTCAAGCCCCATATCATGTCAATCGTTTGAGCATGCTATTGAAATTTCAACTCTCTTAATTCAATGCATACAAGTAGTTCAATATATATAAAACCTTGTGGCACACATGAAAGTTTTTATGTGAGAACTGAATGTAACTTTTGGATTGGAACTAATGAAACCATTGACTTTTATATTAATTCCATTTTAAACGTTATTCATTATTTTTGTATGAAGAAAATAAAAGTCCAATCAACATAAAAACCTTTCATACTCTTCATGTCATATGGCTTTTATGTTTACTTGCATATTATATATTCCTTAATTATAAAACTTGCTTTTTATGTGTCAATAATATACACACACACTGACACACATATAGCCAGATACAATGTTTTTAGTTTAATATATTTAAATAATAAATTAAAAATTGGTTAGTAAAGGAAATTAATAATTAGTAAGATAAACATGATTTCTTTTCGGCGAAGGAAGGAAGGAGGGTAAGTTCACCGTCGGAGTCTGGTCACCGCTCTGACAGAGAACCCACGAGATGCATGTCCAGAGAACCATGACGCAATCGAACGGGCACGAATCTCAAAACTCCACGTGGTCGTATATCTCTGGTCTTCATGCAGCTCTGACGGCGCCCAGGTGGGCCTCACTGTTCCGCTTACGTGGCAACGTGTCAGTGGCCTTCTGGAGTGCTGTGATGACGTCAGCGGAGCACGGAAGACTAGGATGTACTTCCGTCGTGTTGCACCGCAGGTCCACCGCACCGCCCACAGTGACGTTGACTGGTCAATGGAGGAAATGGGCCTGGTAGTGGGCCCCACAACAATTTGGGCCCACAATACGAGAGTCTCTGTTTGATGGGTCATTTGAGAATGAAAACAAAACTGAACATAAAAGGGATTTATAAATATATATAATTTTCTTTTTCTTTTTATTTTCTTTTTCGGAATAGATATAAAGCATTTTATTAAAATTAAATTAAATAAATACTATAGATACACACATGTATATATGTATTATATTTAAAAAAATATTATTAATAAATATAAATCATTCATTTTCTCAATTTAAATGTTCTGCCAATCAAGTGGCGAAACAAAGAAGACAAGAACTTAATGTAATTATATTTTAATAATTTTTTAAATAGTTTGGTTTTTCAATTATTTTAAAATAATCTATATATGATGGCAAAAAAAAACATGGTGTGAGTTGGTATAACCACAATGAGCTTTTGGTCCAATGACATTCATCTCACTCTGAAATGCATTGGTTCGTGAGTAACGAGTCTCTTGTTGTAAGTGCGGATATGCAATTTAAATTTTGTGTCAGCCGGATAAGAACACATGACTGAAACGTTTGATTTTTAATGATGCACACATCCTTGATTGTACATGTGCTTATTGTATTCATTATATATATATAACCTCCGAATGTAATATTATGCTCAAAATCATTCACTAAATTGTTCTTTTTTATTAATAATAGTGGTTTATCCACTTTTTTTTTTTAAAAATCATTCACTAAAACCAAATGAAATTAACAAGGCTAGTTGTACATAGTTGAATGAAAATTACAACCAAGCAAAATGTTATGGAAAAAAAGTAATGTTGAATTATATAAAACTAGAAGAATAAAAGAAATAAAAACATACATTAAAAATTGAAAGAGAAGGCAAAGAAGTCTGATAATTAGGGTCCTACTTTGATTGAGATACAAATTTCTATTAAATGGGAATTTCCTAGAAGCATGCAGCTTAGTAAAATAAACTAATAAAATTTTCATAATTTTGACTTTTTTTTTTTTTCTTAAATAATAATTAAAAAAAAGTTTAATTAGACTAGGCAGCCATCATCATCCTGACAAATTCTTCATAATTCACTTGACCATCACCATCCAAATCAGCTTCCCTTATCATCTGTTCAACCTCTTCATCAGTTAATTTCTCCCCCAGATTTATCATCACATTCCTTAACTGCATTTTCATCACAAATACAAATTATTAATAATACTAATTAGTATTATTATAATAAATAATATAAATGAAAAGTCAGTAAAAGTTTTTTTTTAAAAAAAAAAAACACAACTAGATGAAGATTTTCTTTTCAAACCATTACAAAGCTGTGTAGTCGCTCAGGTAGTTCTGTAAAAAATATATTTACTTATAATTTTTTACGAGATATTATTATTTTTTTACATGCTCCTCTGGTGGAACTTCAACTTAAAAAATTTTGTTTTTCCATTAATCTTGGAATAATGGGAAAAGGAAAAAATAAACGGCAAGCGTAAATATAGGAATTATACAGTTGAACGTTGAGTATAAGAGTATATGAACAAATAACTATGTCATTATAATTACAAAATAAATTGTATTAAAGTTTTGAAATTGCATAGTCACGTTGGCCCAGTAAAAAGTGTTTGTATAAAACATTCAAAAGATCCTAAGTTTAAATTTTACTAGACGCAATAGTGATAACGGTCCCGGTTGTGAGTTCAAGTGTGCAATTTGAACTCCGCATTACTAGGTGAAGGGACACGAGTTGGGTTTATAATTCATACCCCGTATCATCGAGTGAGGGCACATGCGCTAAACTTGCAACCTGAACTCCGCGTCACCGAGTGAAGGCATATGAGTTGAATGTTAAATTTTCGGTTTGTGTGCATGGCCTTTATAGTGTTTATCATATTTGCTATATATATATATATATAGAACAACCTTTGAGCCCAAAGAGGTTAAAAAAATTATTTATGCAACTTAAAAATTTAATAACTCATAATAGCTAATTATTATGTTAATTAATATGAATAGCATCTTGATTAAGGGCATGATTAATAAAGAAATTAATTATTAAATAATCACCTCACTAGCTGAGATGTACCCATTTTGGTCTTTGTCAAACACTTTGAATGCCTCTTTCAGCTCTTCCTCTGCATCAGTCTCCTACATACATAAATACATGCAAATTTCACCTCAAACGTTTACGTACCTTTTTTTTTAAAAAAAAATTAGTTACTTATATACCTCCCTACTCAAAGCAAAATTTTAATTAACAAGATTATATATATATATATATATGATAAGATAAAAAATCTAGACTTATATATTCAGCTCAAGTTATTTTGATACGTTTTTTGATAATCGATCTATTTTAACTATCTTTGTTACAAGTAACATTTTAAATCATATTAGATGTAAACTAAATAAATTATATAAGTCTGGTTCAACACATAAGCTTAAGTTAATAGAATGAAAATTTCAAACTTATATAATCAAATCTAGTTTTTTTTTAATTAATATTAATTTTTTTAATATATATTAAAATATATAAAAGAAAAATCATATATATATATATATAGAAATTAAAGTTAATAATAGAAGTACCTTCATTTTTCTAGCCATGAGATGCAAGAACTCAGAGAATTCAATGGTGCCATTGCCATCAGAGTCCACCTCACTTATCATATCATGGAGCTCTTCTTCCGTTGGATTTTTGGCCCAAGTGATTTAATCACAGTGGCCAATTCATCAAGTGTGATGCACCCTATATATATATATATATATATATTAATTGTTATACACCAACTAAACAATCTTATTAAAATTAACATTAATATTAAATACTTTGTTATTAATGAAAAAAAAACTTGATTAAATATATATAAGTATATAAAGACTAGAAAGAAAAATATCACATTTTAGTCAAATGGGGATTTGTAGGGTCCACACAAGTCTTGCCCAATAATATATATATATATATATACATAAATATAATATGTATACTATTCCTATAATATGTGGAAGGCTTGACCTTTGAGCATTTCAATGCTAAGCAATTTTATAATAAAATTTAAAGTATTTTTGGGACAGCTAATATATGAGCACATTCAACTAGCAATAATAATACCATAATAATACTATAAACACTATACTTCTTGATCAAAATTGGTTATCAAACTCAATAATCAAAACAAAGTGTAAGTGTGTGTGTGTGTGTGTATATATATAGCATGGAATCAAAAAGAGAGAAAAATAACATGAAAGCACAATAACAACAAGAAGAAGATATATGATCAAAATGATATATATATATATATATGATGAAAGTAAGGAAGGAGAGAAACAAATAAAAATCATGAGAAATTAAGAACGTACCATCTCCATCCTTGTCAAAGAGGCAGAAGGCCTCTTGGAACTCAGAGATCTGTTCTTCAGACAAGAGATCCATCAGAGCTTCTTTAATTTGATGAAATGAAAAATAAGAGAAACAAAAATAAAAAGTAATTATAATTAGGAAAGCAGAAGGAAAGAGAGATGAAGAAACAAAGATGGCCCTTGGCCTCCTTTTTGTAGGCTTGAGAAAGGCAAGCTCTCTCTCTTTGAGGTATGTCTTTGACTTTTTAGGCTTGCCAGTCAACAAGGGTAGTTTTGTAATTTTATAGGGAAGTGGGTTTCATGTTCTTCTAGATTTTTAAGTAATTTTACCTATTAGTTATACATAATTTTTCTTTAACCATTTTCTTAGTAAGAGAAATTATGAGAAGAATACACAAGTGTTTCCTTTTGGACTAGTCTAAGCTCAACCAAGAAAGACCATGACTATACTTATGTGATAATTTCACCTTAATTCTTGTGTTATTTCCATGATAAATTAATATTCATAAATTTTTTTTAATGGAGTATCATTGTTTAATTCTTAATTTATAATTAAAGAAAGTAGTATTTTAATCCGAGTATGAGAAAAATACAATTAAAGCAATGTTGGAGAAAAATAAGAAAAGTCTTTTGTATTAATTATCAAAAGGAATGATATTGATTTGTTGGTCTTTCAAAGTTTTCAATTGACTAGCTAACTAATTTAATATTTTAATGTAGTAATTTAATTTATTTTAATTTTTTTAGAGTAAATTCACGATAAGTTGGAGTATATACTCTAAATAATTTTTTGAAATAATTTTGTTTAATTTTATTAAAATATGCATGAAAAAGAAAGTAAAAGATTTTGATTTGGTCCAAAATGAAATGAAAGTGTTTACTCGGTGCAAAGACTATGTTTTTTAAAGTATTTGAAGACAATGACTAATAAATTATGTTCCTCAAAATTGAGATGCATTCTATAAACATGAACTTATGCATGGACCAAATCAATATATTGGAATTTATTCCTTTCCTAAGTTCATACTTCATACCTAATGTTTTCTATCTATCTATCAATCACTTGTTTTTATAATTCACTATTCCTTTTCACCAAATATTCTCAATATATATCTATATATATATATCTGTGTGTGTGCATGCAACATCCACAAAATGTTAGACAATTTTTTAATTAAATAAATGATTTATTGATTAAATCAAAGCATTGAAATGTAAAATTTAAAACTATGATATATAATAGCATGCATCATTCTAATTGGAATATAGTTCAATGTTGTTTGGAATAGTAGGTTGTTGATGCAACTAATGCCAATTTAATTAAATAAAATATAATTATCTTTTTATATCATTCCATGAATTATTTATCACGGATAGATGAACTTACACGATCATAAAAGTATTTAAAATTTAATATAAAAATATATATATATAATATTATCATTAAGTTATGCAAATGGTTTTGAACTTCAATTAATTACTTTCCGCCGAAATTATCACTACGGCTGAACAAATTCACACAATATCAAATAAATAGTTTATTTTTTTCTTTATTTATTCATTTAAGATCATGTATGGTCAAAAGAAGTGCATTCATAATTCTTACTTTTTAAGCACATATTTTATAAATATAGTTTTATAAAAAATAATATTATATAATATTATTGAGTACGATTAACAAAAATTTCAACAAATGGAAAGAAATAAAAGTTGTTTGGTATTATAGTTTCATAATACCCGGTCATGGTACTCTCACACTCTCTCTCTATATATATACATTAATTACAAATATTACAATAAAATGAAAATAAGCATTTCTTTACCTTATACGAATTTTTATGTAAAATGTGATTTAAAACTTTGCAGAGCATATATGTAATATTAATAATTTGAAAAAAAAAAAACAGAAGATTTTTCTTTGAAAAATGAATAAGAATTTTGATCCATATGTACACATACAAATATGGCCTCTTCATAATATTATATATTAAAAAAAATCATCTTATTTGTGTGTGTATATAAATATAAAGCAAATTGGCTGAATTTTTTTTGTGTAATTAATTTTATCATTCGTATTTTTAAAATATTTTAAAATACGAGTTTTTTTGACAAACCGAAACAAATCACATGTGCATAGAAGTTAATCTCTTGATATGCTTGTATCTTCATTTTTGTTTAAATTAAAATTTAAATCAGTCTCCACAGTAAGACATAAATACCTTTGGCAAAAATATTTAGAACTGATTGATTAAGAGTTGGTTGTCTATTTTAAAATGTGTCATCATCAGTAGGTCTACCCAAAAATTTTAAAATTTTTATTTTTTGAAAATTATTAAATATATAACTGTGTTTTTCTAACTTCCAAAATTATTAAACAATAATATGTTATTAAAATTACAGATATTAACAAAAATTTCACAAACTCTGTAAACCATTTTATTTATTTTTGAATAAATTATTTATTTTATTATTTATTGAAACATTCATCCATATTTTTATATATACTATATAAATAAAGATCATTCATATGTGGACGTCCATAGATTAAAAAAATCTATAGATACCCATTATAAGTTATTGGATCTTGATCCAATGGCCAATAGTATTGAACAGTAATTACTACAATAACAAATACAGTAATCATTGTTTGAAATAATACATCACACACTAATATTATTCATCAATATCCGTCAATTACAATCTAATAGTTGATAATTAGATGTCGATGGATTTTTTATTTATGGACGTCTACAGATGATGTTTTGTCTATATATATATATTTTTACATAAACGCACATACACATGAGAGAAATGTTGAGTAATGACCTTCGATGACCGGTTCAAAAGGCTGTCAGCCGGTCGCCGGTCAAAATAATTGGGATTCCATGATGATGACGTTGTCAAGGGACTGAGGACTATTTACCGGCACGTGGCGTTTACGGATTGATGGTGTAGTATTCTTTTCAAGCGTGTTGAAACGGCATCTCATCCTCCTCGCTGTCCTCACACGTGCCACGCGCTTTCTCAGTTTCTTATCCGCTTTTTACTACTACTACTTCCACAACTCTAGAGTCTAGTGCTTTCTTGACCAATCCTCGCACGTGCCACATCAATTGTTTTTCCTCAAGTCTATGGCTTCATTAAATTGTTTCCGCGTGGAAGGATTTTTATAATAATATATAATAATAAATTTAAAATAAATAAATAAATAGTAGTTTTTGGAAAGCGATTAAAAAAAAAAATTGAAATCACAAGACTCAAGGTCTACTGCATGAGCTATTCATTGGAATGAAGGGATGGAAAACAAAAGAAACAACTGTTATTTGGTATTTAATAATTTTTTGGAGTTATGATTATAAATTTTAAATAAGTTAAAAAAAATGAATGAACTACAATATATAAGAGAAAAAAGAAACAAAGATTACAAGACTCGAAGATGATAATAATAAATAAATAAAAAAAATCCGTATAACAAAAAATAGATTATGACTTAAATAAAATATAAAGTGAGTACTATGTTTATTAAAAATAGATAAAGATTACAAATCTAAGTAAGAACAATAATAAGTTTTTGCTTATGATTATGATGTGGAGAAATTTTTGAAATAATTTAATTTATTTATATAACTTGTATTAAAAAGGGTCGTTAGAGAATAGTAATGGATGGGCCAGAGGATGTGGTATTTGATTGGGTGCAATGAGCTGTTTTGGCCCGCGAGTCATAAGAAATTGGCCCATAGACATAAAAAATATTTCTTGGGGGGCTCAGTAGTTATCGAGCCCTAGGGCGATTTGACCCGGTCAGACTACGGGTCATGGGTCAATTGATTCAACCGTCGAGTCATTTGGGTCAATCTTTGAGTTGATAAAAATATTTTTAAAATATTATTTTTTTAAAATTATAAATTAGTTTTTAATTATATAATAATATATCATAATAATATCCATGAATTATTAGTTATCAAATAAATAATTTGATGGAAAAAAATACAAAAATAATTGCTAATCTTTTGATTTGGAAGTAGTAGAAAAAGAGGAAAAAGCTCAAACTTCACATAATATCAATACATAACAATACTAATTCACAATAAAAGTTTTAAATTTATCATCAAACTATCAAACCAAACTCAATCCAATATATAACCAAAGTTCAAAATTGAAATTACAAATCAACTCGGGTCAATTGGTTCGACCACGGGTCAATCTGGTTCGATCACGGGTCAATCGATCCCGATCACTGGGTCAACCCGGGTCTAACCACCGGGCTCAAAGCGGGTCAATGTGGGTCGAACGGGTTGATTGCAGATAACCGGTCTAATTAAAAACCCGGACCGGTTGAGCAACGATCACCGGGTCATCCGGTCCCGACCACCGGGCCGGTCCGGGTTTGATAACTATGGTTTTTCTTGCCACTTTTTATATGTATCTGTGTGTGTGTGTAATGTTGAAGCTAATGAATTTTTATTTATAGAAAATATTTTTAGTTCAAATTTAATGTTTAAATTGTTGCATGGCCTAGTGCAACTACTGAGTCATTCGATCAATCAATGCACTTCAAGATCTAGACCGACAAGGTAATCATGAAGTTGATATGTTCACAATACAAACTCTTATATCGCTTATTTAATTTGCAAATAAGATTATAATACAGTACAAAAATTTGTTTAAGTACAAGACAAATTGCTGAAAATCTTATTCTACCAAAATAATTATATAACTTTTTAACTGAGGGATAACACAATTGAAATATAATTTTACATTTTATTAAAATAAAAAATTACATTGCCTACTTAGTGATCACCACTCAATTAAAAAATTTTCAAAAAAATTAAAAAAATTATGTTTGGTAAAAAAATATTAATTAATATATTTTAAAATTTTTAAAAATATATAATTATGTCCTAATAATTCTACAGATTGTTAAAAAAATTAAACGATGCCTATTAAAAATGAGAAAAAACTTTAAAATATTTTATATTGAGAGTATTTTTTTCAAAAAAACATAAGACTATAAAAATGGTATTATAGTAATTTACCAGTACTTGTTTGAGTTAAAGAGAGAACAATACAAATATTTTCGTGCTGTCTACTTAATATCAACTAGAAAACATTACAAATATGTGTTGTACAACAAGCATTTGTACTCGTATTGTACTCATTGTGTTATGATATATATATATATATGCAAATCAAACAAACTCGAAAAAATGATTTAACATGGTTGTTTTTTTTCCTCTTTTCTCTATTTTAAAGATAATAGTTAATTTTTTTTAAAAAAAAACTATGTTTTTTATATATACAATATTGTTGAAACATATTCTACTTATATATTTTTATAAATGAGTAAATATCAATAAATAAATTACTAAACCTTTTTACACCCAAACAATTCATAAAAAAAAATTATAAAATAAAAATAAAATACTTAAAAAAAATCAAAACAAACAGAAACATTCCTTAATTCTCCATTTTTTTTAAAAAAAGAAAAAGAAAAAGAACTTTTTTTTTTTGGCAGAAAAGACAAAATTTTCAAGAAAAAGAAAAAATATAAATAAACAAAAAGAATGAAACAAAAAATATCTTTGCCTTTTTTCTCTCTATTCTTCTTCGCCCTTTTTTCCCTCCCACCTTGAAACAAGCGCGAGCGAGAGAGAGAGAGCTCGGTGCTACTCCGATGGTGGTGATCTGAGAACTGGATCTAGATCTCTTGCTTGTCTTCTATTTCAATGGAAGAGAGGCCGTCGACGGGGTGGAGCTGTATCCATGGCTGTTGGTTGTGACCTGTGAATCGGCTGCGAGCGATGCAAGCGGAAAGGAAGGCTGCTCCTGCTGCTGCTGCGACGGCGGCGGTGCCGAAACCGGCGGTGGACACTAGAGGGAAGCACCGGATCTCTGCGGAATTGAAAAGGCTGGAACAAGAGGCTAGGTTTCTTGAGGTGATACTTCTTTTTTTTGGTTTCCCTTTGTTTTCTTTGAATTTTTGGGGTGTTTGATTTGTGTTGATTGTGAGAATGTTGGATTTTGGTGTTGGGATTGAGTTTATGATTGATATTTGTTGCTTTTATTGGATGTATGAGTGGTTTATGATAGAGTGGAAGTGTTGTTGGAGCAAAGGTGAGATTTTTAGGGTTTCAAAGCTCATGAAGATAGAGATGATGGGATGAATAACATCCATTGATTTGTTGAGAAGAACTGTATGAAATGTGTGTTTCTGTAGCAACTGCTTGTTCATCTAAATTTATTACTTGATGATGAGAAACTTCATGATGTTATAGAATTTGAAAGAAGATCATAGGTGAAGGAATGAAAGAGGGGAAAAAAAGAGAGAAAGGAAACAAGAACAACTGAAATTTATTGTCATTAGTTTGTTAAAACTAGTTTAGGAAATTGTATTTTTGATAATTCTCTAGACTGAAAGTTGTTAATGCTAAATAGGATTAAATTTAGGATGCAATACTTTCGCATTTGGTTTCTAGTTCTGAAAAAGAAGCGGAGGTAGTTTATCACACAAGTGTGGGCATACAGCATACTAGGTTCTCTTTGCCAAGCTGTCAATAAGAAAGCAAGAGGTTGAAAGGAAAGTTAGCTGGCCATGGAGATTGAAGAGGCCTTAATCAAGGATTACTTTGGGGGAAGAAGAGAAGAGAAGATGAAATGGTGGAAGTGAATAGGATATTTAAGAATGTGTCTTGTTTCTTTTCTTCTAAAACTTACCAGTGCCCAAAACATAAACATCCTTCAGCCAGTCAAGTAGGGTCAGGAATTAGTAATGGGATATGAAGTTTTCTGCTGCTATTTTTGTATATTTTAGTTGTTATGTTGTTAACATGCTAATGTTTAATTATGTTTCTGTAGTATGACAAGGTCATTAGGTATCATTGCATTGATGTATTATTGATCACGGATTTCGTCTTTATTCAAGAATGTTCCATTCAGCTTTTCTTATGTGGAATATCAGCTACTTAGCTGGCATAAAAGATGTTGTGTGAGGCCAACATTGCTTTTTAATGTTCCACTGCATTATTAAGTTCCTTCCATTGCAGAAAGATTCATATGAGTGGTGCCCTTTGTTTGTTCTATATCAATTATTCATGGTCTTAACTTTTGTGATCTACAAACTGACACATTGTAGATCTGCATTATTAAGTTCCATCCATTGCGGAAAGATTCATATAAGTGGTACCCTTCTTTTGTTCTATATTAACTATTAATGCCTTCATGGTCTTAACTTTTGTGGTCGACAAACTGACACATTGTAGATCTGCATTATTAAGTTAATTTCATTGCGGAAAGATTCATATAAGTGGTACCCTCCTTTTGTTTTATATGAATTATTCATGGTCCAAACTCTTGTGATGGACAGACCGACAAATTGAAGATTTTTATTAGAATTTTAGGAATTGTTGTTTTCCAACTTGACCCTGTTTGAAGGGAAGCTCAAAAGCAAAGTTTGGCTCGGGGAACAAATATGAACTTGAAATATCTAACAACTGTTCTTTGATGTCTAGACCTAAATATCTCTGTTACATATCTTGCAGAAAACAATTAAATAAGTATCTCAAAGTTAACTAGGACTTGGGCTATTTCACCGGCCCTCTAAATATTTATCTATTATCCAACACCTCTGGACAGTTTACTACTTAAACTTTTCATTTTGTTGGACAATGAGGTAGTTGAATGTAACTGTCTGATCTTGTCGAAATATAGCTAAATATAGCTAAAGTTATTTTAAGAACATCCTCTGGACTGTGGGTGATCAAGTATTTTTATGCCTGTTTAAATAGCCTTAGCAAAGAATACTTGAGACTGGTTCTTGTTGTATGACCTTCAGCTATGACACCAAAAATATTTTCATGTATTTCTAAAACTAAAAACTACTTCCCTTTCGTAGCTCGAGTATGGCAAATCACTTCTGTTACATCCAAATGTCTATCGGAGTTGTGCTCTTCTCAAGCTAAACATAGGGTTCCTAGCCCTAATCAAAATAGCAGCTTTATTGTTGAACTTATTTGTTGTATTTAGCATCGAGCTTCAGTACAAGCTTCTTCCGTCAAGAAATGATTAACGAATGCAAGATGTTAACACCTCTAACAAGAATAGATGGAACATGTATGTGTTCACTCTGAACCACAATTAGAGTGGCATTTTCCATGCATTGGCATCAAATCACTTCAATGTTATTTGTGAAATCTGTCTTCATTTTTTCTAAGTAAGCCATTAGAAATTTGATAATGAACAGGAAGAGATGGAAGAGCTCGAGAAGACGGAGAAAGCATCAGCATCTTGCCAAGAGTATGTCATGAGAAACCAATGCATCATAATTAGAAATGCATGGAATGCTCTTGTATTATAAAGCTAAATTGTCATTCTAGGAAACTAAGTTTTGTTTTCATGTGATCAGGTTGCTGCACAAAGTAGAAAGCAAACCAGACCCACTACTGCCGGTGTAAGCTTCCCGGTTCTATAAACTCGAACAGCGATGATTAATTCTGAAATAAATAGTGTTCTGTCATCTAATACTGCTTTCCGATTTCGCAGAACAATCGGACCTGTAATCCCGACTTGGAATCGGTGGTTCGAGGGGCCTCAAGATTTGCAAGGTTGTAGATGCTGGATACTCTGATTTTAATCCCATTGTCCTGATTGTCAGCCAACCATTAAATGTCGAAATATTGCTCTCCCAATCTTTTGTTAGTCTTATTCAAAATGAAATTTGTTGTGCATTTGCTGATTTTTTTTTTAAATCCCCAAACAGATGAGTGTACAAACATTGTGTAGCATTCTGATTTTAGGTGGTTATATGATCTTGATCAGGCATTGTTGAAGTCACCATAGTGTTTGGGTTGCCGTTCATTTTTACAATTTTTTTTTACCTAGAGATTTAAGTCATATGTCATCTCCCTACTATACAACTCTGAAAAGGAAGAAACGACAATATTTTCTAACCGGAAGGATTCGTAAAAGTTAAATGAACAATAATGTTACAATATTTATATGATATTTTACAATATATGTATAATATTGTAACAATATTGTCAAATTAAAAATCTAATTTTGGGTCTATTTATTCATTATCCTCGCAATATTTTACTATACCAAATAGTAGTTGTTTATTATTACTACTATTAAAAACTCATATTTGTGTGTATATTTCCTTTGAAAATATATAATTACTCGTGCACAGTAGAAAAGCAAGGTAATTAGTTGACACGAGTTTGGCATTTATTCTCCCAAGTGGATCATGCTAAGAAAGTGAGAACAAATAATAAAAAGTGAAATTTCAAAGGAATCTTCTTTCTCTTTATTTGGAGATGCAAATGGAAAAAAAAAAAATCCAAAATGAAGTAAAACAATAATATTGGTTCAACATTAACAAGGACTGTGAAACAATTAGGTTTAAAAACTTTATAGGGACCACTTGCATTGAATTATAAAGTTTTTAAGCAATTGCGGAAGAATAAGGCTTAAAATAATAATATTGGGTATAAACCTAGTTATAGGCCGGCCTATAAAGTTTTTAAAACTAGTTCTTCTAAACAATTGGGTTATAAACTATACACAAAATAAATAAATAAATAAATAAATATATATATATATATATATAGAACTCTCAAAGCCGCCATAAGGTCATGTTTATAATTGATCAAGTCTTGTTGTATTCATCCCTTGATTGTTCGCAAGATGCCATTTTTTGTTTGAAACGTTCTTGGTTTTCACTTTTTTTTATTATTGTTTTTAAAATTCACTCTTCCAAAATTCATTTAAAACCAATCTTATACAGAAAATCTAAAAAATAAAATGAAACAAGTAAGATATCATAATATTAAGAAAAACAAAACAATATGATTAGAAAAAAAAAAAAAAGGAATGATAGCAAATAAACAACAATCGTTTATAACACTTTGAAAACATGTTTTTTTCATTTTTTATTTCTTTGAAAAGGATAAGAAAACAGAGAAACAAAGCACCAAGGAATCTTGGAATATTAATCTTGGTATAAACTTTGCCATGCATCCTTTGTCCTGTTGTATTCTGATATATCTATGTTTATATATATATATATATATATATACAGACACAGATATTCCAGCAAACAGATATTCCAGACTCCAAAGGCTGGCCTTTGCCAAAACTCCTTCTCAACCTACTTTCTAAGTTATTAGTTACCCCTTCTTTTTCTAATATATATATTGGCATATTGCTCTCTTTTCTCTGGTGTGTGTGTGAGAAGATATGTATCTAAATAGTATGGAAAGAAGCCATGTGTTGCAGCATGGAATGGTGATGGCTGTTCCAGTTCCAGTTCCAGTTCCAGGCAGAAGGAAAGCAGTATGTCATGGCAGTAATTTTGGGAAATGTAAAGTGATGAAGAACAAGAAGAGAGTGGTAGTTTCTGCTTTGATGACACAGAATCAGAATAAGATTAGTGCTAGTGTCACTGGAGTTTCTGAAACACCTATTTGTGCTGCAAATATGGTTGAGTATGAAGATAACTGGTTCAACCGTATTGCCATACAACACCTTTCACAGAGTGTCCAAGATACTACTGGTTTATCTCATCACTTTCTTCTTTGATTTTTCTACTGTTCTTTCCTTTCTTATTACTCAACTCTCATACATATATATATATATATATTAATTGTTTGAGAATTAGAAATACCAAGATTTAATTTGAGAACATAAAATGATGGATTTGAAGGTGAGAGAGTGTGTGTTAAATTGAGGTTGGTTGGTGACACTTGCAGGAATGAGAAGTGAAAAAGAAGGGTATGAAGGATTGATAGAAGCTTCAAGCATGGTTGCTAAGAACTTTGGATCTAAAGGCCAACAAGATTTAGTTATTCAAGCTCTTCACAAGGCCTTTCCTTCTCTGCTTCTCAACATGGCAAGCTCTCTCTCCCTCTCTCTTTCTTTCTAGTTGAATATTTTTACATGTCAGAGGAGTTATGTTTAGTTTAGATGGAAATAATCTATATATTTAATAATATCATTTTAAAAAATTTATCCTTAAAATTAGTAACATGACTGTGGAGATTTATTTAAAAATTTTTAGTTTATTTAATTTATTGTTTACCTCTCTCAAGTTCAACTTTTTTTCCTCTCTAGAATCAATACCTACCCCCCTCTGATTAACACACTCTCTCTCTAATAAAAGATTTCAGCTAATTATATCTCTATCTCTGTGTGTGTGTGTGTATATATATGATTAAAACCATGACTTACCAGATTAGGGGGATACTACCACCATCAAGGTTTTCAAGGGAATACTATGCAAGATTCACCACTGTCTTCTTCTCCTGGCTCATTGGACACTGTCAGGTAAAACTAATTGTTATTATTATTATTATTAATAAATCTAATACATAAATTTATTTAGGTAATTATTACAAGAAAGATAACATATATAGAAATAGTTCTTGTTCCTTCTAATAACAATATGATTCTTTTAGCTAGCAAAAAGCACAAAAGATATATATATATATATATATATATATTATGTTTATTTTTATTGGTAATAGTCAACTATACACAAATTTGTTGCTTTGGTATCTAAAATAAAACTAGTTGATATATACCATTAAAGGAATCAACCAAACTATTTTCGTATGGTTTAATGACTAAAGTGACCACTTTTCTCTAGATTCAAAACCCCCATAATGAACATCCAAATCGACCTCAGATACCGACCGTAGACTTTCATACCTATATTGTCCAATACAAACAATAAGTAGCATAATAATTACAATATATATATATATATATATATACATAAATCTATCACTAGTTATAGTTCTGATTTTCATGATGATGATGCTGATTATCATATGAAAAAAGGTCAAAGAATCAGAATTTGAAGGAAGGAAAGAACACAATGTGGTCCACATCACCAAATGCCGGTATGTCTGTGATGTCAATATTTTACAAGGCTATATATGTTTTTATATATATATATTATCATGGAAAATATTTTTATATTGAAATAAAATTTCTCATGTAGATTTTTGGAAGGTACAAAGTGTGTAGGAATGTGTACAAACCTGTGCAAGATACCATCTCAGAAGTTCATTTATGAGTCCCTTGGAATGCCTGTCAACATGGTTCCAAGTAAGTTATCCGTCTGTTTTTAAACATTTTTTTTTTTTAAAAAAAAATGCATTTAACTGACCAGCTAAAAAATATTTCAGAGCATTTGCACATACATGCATTTGAAAACATCAATATTCGCATGTTTGTCCTCAGGGTAGTTTCGGAATTTCATCATTTCCCGTAAAAACCTAGCCCAACAAGGATAAAAAAAAGTTAACAATTAAATGAATAGTTCCATGGTGAATTATATATATATATATATATATAGTGAAAGAAAAGAACACTGATTATTTTCACTACTACATCTCACAGTTAACAATAAGAAACTGAGATTTTTTTTTGGTACCTGAGAATCTGGCAATGCAAGCTCTGAAGATCTGCAGAAAAAATATAAAAGATATCAAATCAGCAGAATGAAAAGCATAAAATTCGTATTAATTTGAAAATTTTAGTAGTTGGAGTAATGATGTAAAAGTAGAAAAGCACCATTTGTGTATGTACCCTGGTGTTGCAGTTTGGGAGGCCAGAATGGCCTCAACAGAGGGTCCACAATGGCACCACTAAGGGTACAAGGAAAAATGGCTGCCCAAATGGTATATATATTTAAACATTACTCTTTCCCATCATGCATGTTAAAGCAAAGATTTTTTCCGTAAAATTTGTCAGTTCACCCTGCCTACTGTATACAATTCAGATATGTTTTCATTCCATTCTTTCATGATGAGTGTTTGACAGTATTTGGATGAACCGACAACGTGTTAGTAAGCACTCAGTTACAGAAAAGGAAAATTTAATAAAAAGAGAAGAAAGAAAAAAGTAAAATTAATGGTGAACATACATGTTTGCGTGATAATTGTTCCGCTGAAATTTCAGACTTTGAAGACATGAGTTGTGAGATGATCTTCGGCCAGCATCCTCCTGTCGATGATCCGGCACTGAAGCAGATTTGCTACAAAGGAATATGTAAGAACAGGATCATATCAAGTGGATTAAAGTTTTTGATAAGTGCATACTTTCTCATTCTTGATAATTCGCAGGCAAAGCAAAGCAAATGCATGGTGTGAACTGTTCCAGCTAATGGAGGATCAAAGAAAGCATCATTTCAGATATTCAAATATTTCCATTACCAAGAAGACTCACCAGTCACCGATAGTTTGGGCAGGACACATTTCAACCACCAAATGACGATATAATATATACACACACATATTCAGCAGTCAAAGTACTTGTAATCAATACTTCCAAGAAAAATTGCACAATAGAATGTTCGTACTGATTCTCAGAAGAAGAATTGAAAATGACTTCAGGTCAAATTGAAATGAGAGGTCCACTAAGATATCTTGCAGATTCTACACTTGTATCCAATCATCGTTGAAGTTGATTAAACACTAAACAACACATTTGATGCTGGTGACACCAATATTACAGAAACAGTTAAAGTGATCAAGCAAAAGATTCCTTGCAAGTCTTTTCTACGTCATGAATTCAGCCTAAGTGCAGTGTCTTGGTCTTAAGAATAGTTTGAAAATGACGATTCACAAATTCTTAATACTTCAACAAGACATCAAGAAACTCAAATCAAGTATCACTTCAAGTGGGTGGAGAGTTTCATTATCAACCACAGGATATGCTCCAATTTCTACCCAAAAAAAGAAAAAGTAAAAATATGGAACACATGCAAACTACTAGTTAGAAGAATTGCACACAAAATAGTACACAAAGAATGAATCAAAGAAGTCTAAACTCTTCCACCTTTATCACTAAACTTCATGCAAACTCCACAGTTTTGGAGTAATCAAGTCTTAATATGAAGTCTTCACCATTTTCACATTTAATTAATATAGACAGTCTCTTTGGCACTGGCTATGATATTTCACAACTTCAATAACTTGCTTAAAAATTGACAATTAACACCTGAATGAGCTAAATTAAAAAGTCGATCTGCAACTAATAATAGTAGTTGAAGGGAAAAAGAAAACAAAAAAACAGTTAGCACCAAGGTCCATGACATATTCAACAAATGTGTGCGAATTGAAAATTCAAAATTTTGAAAGTGTCCCGATAATTAGTACTGTTCTCTTTTAATTTAGCATTAATCCAATCAGCAACTAACCAAAATATTCTTGTTTTTTTTTATTTTTGAATAATTCAAACCTTTATGATAAACATGACTTATTGATAATTTGAAGTCTGGCATTCGGTTACTGCATAATTTAAGAAGAGGCCTTGCCTTGATAAGTGGTCATTGACTTGTTCTATTTAGAATATATATAAATAACAATTAGATTAACGGGAAAGGGATATGAAATATCATCATTATATATTTCTCTTTCCCTTATCTATTCCTTATCTCTTTCTTATTTCTTATCCTCTTTCATTTTCATCTCTACTGATTTCTACATTCTCTATCTCATTACCAAATTTCCAAACTACCACGAGAATAATATTTCTACTGTTGCTAATCATTAATAAGCTATGTATGACATAAGAGGTAGGGAGGCTTGAGAATAGGGTCAGTAGCATCAGAATCAAGGCTAGCAAAAATTATAATACTGTTAGAATTGTGTTATTCTGAAAATACTTTGGATTTGACGAGGATGTAATCCTTAATAATAACTTTATAATTTGATTCATAGTTCAAAGTACATGGGTGTTTGCATTGATAATGTTCAGGTATCAAAACTAATCCCTAAGAAAGTTCAGTGTATTAAATATTTCAAAATTCTTCCATCCACCAATCACTATTTTATGCCAAATGGATTGCGGGGAAAAAACAAATATACTTGAATTTGGGTGAATAGTGTTGTAAATCTACTAAATCACCATCAGGTGAGAAAATATAATGATATTAATTTATGCCTACCTATATGTAACAATCAACCAAAAAAAAGAAGGAAAAAACTGCAACTATTTATATAATTTCCCTAAGAAATGGAACAATAAATAATCAAATAATAGGATAAAACATCGCATAAGTCAATCAGGAGGCCATCATTTATAATTTGCTTTGAAGTCATGATTCAAGTAATGATAAATGAATCGTACATAAGATAATATCATTCCGTACAGCATTTCAAGTATAACAAATTTAAGGAAATACTGATGCAGTACGAAGTGTGTATCACAGTTCTATCAATTACAAAATCCAAAACATTCTGTGGCTGTCAAAGCAGAGCATTTTCTGTATATTTTATTTATGGATAAAAGAACACTTTTAAGTTCAAGTACAGAATCCAAATTTATAAGACAGAATTGTAAATGCAGAGGACTTGTAGATTCTCATATGAAAAATCACCAGTACAAGGGCAAATTTCAACCAAAAAAAAAAAAAACTTGCCTCAACACTCCAAATCAATGAAAATTGGGTCCTCTTCAAGTTGTTGTGCAATCTTCTCAAGGATATCCTTCACAATGACCTGAAATGCATCTCTTTCCAAGTCTCCAGTTATCTTGTCTTTATTGATTTCTGAAAATATTTGGTCATACAGAAGGGCAACTGCTTCACTAGATTCTGATGAAGGTAAGCCGAATTCAAGTCCTTCTACTTCAAGAAAACCACGCAGTTCCTTGTCCTCTTGTCCATTTGTATAAGTCTTCCATTCCAGAAATAATTTCTCAAGGACTTCATTGAATAGCTTCTGATTTTCCAAAGTCTGCAAGTAATAATTGAATTGGGGAAAATTGAATGCATTCAAACATAACGAATAGAGATCAATAATGTCAAAACAACATAACTACAGAGTATGTTAAACATTAATATAAGTATTATTCAATCTAAGCCATAGTCAGCAGTCACAATCAGCTGCTGAATTTAATTACTTCAGTACTGACTAGCGCAGGGATGCACAGGACTTGAAATGAGAGATGATGGACCATGTGATGATTAATAGAGAGGATGCACGTTGAGATCACATGCACATATAATTAAGGCAAATGGCAATTGAAGAGACAGATCAAGTGAAAGTTGTGAAGAAATAATTGAAAAACTATACTAGTAAGGGGACCATGAACATCTCCCAGTAATCCAATATCAATTGACAACACCAATGGTGTTGGCCAATTCTTGAGAATGATTATAGTTAGAGCTTTAATACATCAAAATGCCATGCTAGGTAAATTGCATGATAACAGCTTGTCAGTCATACATATTAACAAAATCTGACATGATGAGATTAGTAAAATAACGGAATGTGATAACGATCAGCGAAAAGTTTTTTTTTTTTTTTTTCAATGTAGAAATTATGTTCAGTAAGTCCTTACTGAACCTACAATTTATGATTATTATTCAAGAACTTTTACATGTTATATACATCACAGTCCAAATGGATGATCTACTAGCAACTAGCAAGTCTCCCAATAGGAGCATGCATCAGTTCAAGAGGTATGAACTATGCCCGCTTTCCAACCATACAACCATATCTCATATACACTGCAGCTTTCACTGATGAGAAAGTAAACATGTTTATGCAGAATCAGGTGAACATTTTATACTGTGCAGATGATAGGAGTAAATTGGGGAAAAAGGTAACCTCTTGTTTTCCATCTTTTTAAGTCATTTGTCTAAACTATCTATGGTCATCTATGCATCTATGATTGCAGAACAGCAGAAGGCAAAACTTGTTGGACATATAAAAGTTCAAGAGATGGAACTTGGAACTTATTAAGATAAACTTTAAATCTTATGTTACACCAAAATCACTGTGTAAAATTATTAACAAGCATATCACTAACCACAATTCTTTTCATAAGCTTATGTGAGTAACTTTGCAAGCTCAAGCACATGACTTTTTTGAACTATCATATGCATTTACTCATAAGACTTCACATAAGTTTATTTATCAGCCCTTGCTTGAGTTTCATTCTGAAGTTATAAAACAAGCCTGCACATGAGCTCCAAACAAGCCAGTTCATCAGCCAATGCAAGAGAAGCTTGGCTCATTTGCTACAGAAGCCTAGGAATGGGACTTGAATTTGTCAATTTGAACAGACACATAAACAGACCATTAAGAAGCCAAGCCCTAAGTTGTTTGAATTAGCTTTGTCAGTCACTTTGTTCATTGCCTTATGTACAATAAAATTTTCTTTATGTTATTTCTCAGTAAGACAATGGTCAAGGTTCAAGGATATTTTATCAGAGATTTTGATATCCCAGATAAAATGAATACACTGGGACAAGAAAATCAAAAGAACCCTATCATTGCATATGACTAGCGTATAAAAACTGGACATTCACAAGGAATAAACGCACCTTCTTCAACTTTGAGCCATTGATGACCTTGACTTCCCTGATGACAGTAACATGTTTTTTAGATAATGCATCTGCAAGATCTTGTAGAATAGTCTGAAGTAAATCTGCAAATTGTGATTGGCCCAATTTTTCTTCACCCTCAGCTCCATGTTTTTTTATGATGTTTGAAAGCAGATCAGTGGATTCTGATTCTAACAAAAGCCAAATACAGCAAAATATCAAAAGAGAAATTGAAAAAATTACAAAGTGCTAGATCCCCCAGGCAACCATAAATAAACCACAGTTTAGAGAGATAAGCAGACTCAAAAAAGCATAGCTACATTGTGCATGTGTGAGTGTGGCTTTATGTGCACACTGAGAAAGGGAACTAATATATACTATATAGTGAGACTTCTAAATCCTCAAAATTGAGGTTAAAGGCCCAAGAATGTCTCTCAAACATATCACCATAACTCCATACACCACTGAACCCAATTTAAAAACCTTGTTATGGTGGAACACACACAACTATGTAACAAGCCAAAGCAATAATTTCTTCAAAGGGATAAATACCGCAAAAAAAGAACCCGTGAAAATAAGATGATTGTTTAGGTAACTTTCAACCAATTCATAATGCCAACTTTTAGAATCACTCATGCATAATTCAATTAATGATGACCTCAAAAAAATCACAAATAGTGTCGCTAACTACACTTTGCAAGAATGGGGACAAGAATATGGAAAAATTTAAATAAATAAATAAAGCAACCAGATCATTAGCTATACCCTTTGTCATGCGAAGAATCCTCCATATATTCACTACATCAGTGAAAGTTGGTGTACTTTGCATAATCCCGAATGTATGAGTTATTCAAATAAAGAAATGAGTATTTGGCTAGATCCAATTCAATTTATCAGCCACAAACAGTTCTTGAAGAAATTGATAAGAAACCAAATATCGGAAGTGGGAGCGGCAAATGAGCAACAGTAATATTTCAGATGCACAAGCAACATGACCAACCTCGAATAGGAGGAACCCCCAGTTGTACCCCCATACGTAGAAGGGCATTTGATATATCATTTTTGCTAAGCTTCCCATTGTCATCTGCATCCAAATCTGTGAAGAGGTTTTCTGCTAACATTGCAAAATCATCTTCATCATCCAGAACAATCCGAAGAGCATTTCCATTCAACACCGAAACAACAAGAGGATCATCTATATCACAAATACAAAAAGGTAAAATCAACTGAATAAAGTAAAAACAAGAAGAATGCGAAAGCAAATAATTAGCAAAAACTATATTCAAAAACCTTCAAATAACACTATAAGTCATATAATGACTTTGATATAATCATAGTCACCATTTTCCAATTTTTAACCTGACAATAAAAAGAGGACCATTTATAGCACAAGCAAAAAGGCAAAATCAAAATAAATTAGAAACAGGACACATGTAAATAGTCAATAATGAATTTCATACGAGCTTAATCAACATCTTCCAAGCCAGAAATCCATATTAAGATGCTGTTATGAAGAGCAATCACAAATCAAGCAGGAACTTGTAAAAGATCGACATTTTCCCCCCCAATATTTGACAAACTGGTATAGCTCTCGATCAGCCGAGGATCAAGATACGCCTTTGTTTTTAGGCAATCGAGCAGCTGAAGCCAAAACTATCTACAAGCTTTCAATTCAGAGTTCTAGTCCAATACTCCTTCCAACTATTTACCGAGATTCACGTAAAAAACATATGATAAATCGAAAAAACTCAGTGAATCAACAAATAAAATTCTCATTCAAGTGTCAAGCTTAACCAAACCTTTCAGCTGATCAGCGACGACGAGGAGGAACTTTTGGATCAAAGACCTGAGAGCATCGGAGTCATGAAAAACCTCCGAGAGAAAATCAAGATCATCAGCCTCCCTGATCGTACGCAGGGCGGTGGATCGGATGTTCTCCGGCAAAGAGATGCCAAAGAGACGCGTGGAAGCCTCGGACTCAGCCAGCTGAAGTGCCATGGCTCCGGCAACAGGGCCGTCAGGGACGGGAAGGCGGAGATCGAGATCTCTGAGCTCAGTCCCGTCCAGCACCACCATCCCTTCGTCCGCCATTGCCAGCACTGAGAACGAGAGCGAGACGGAGGACTTGCAAGAGAGAGAGAAAGACCGCGTGGTCTTCGTTATATACCGCGTGTTTTTGCGTATATACCCAATAAAATCTATATAATCTTTTTACACACACTTTTTAATCGGAAAAGTCCCCGGAATATTCATGTATATGTATGTATATATACATATAAACTAAAAAACCTTGAAATTATATGATTTTTCTTTTAAAAAAATGGTGTGAATTTATGAAATTGTTGGTCATATTAATACATGTCTTTTTATTAAATAATTTTCATGTCAAATTATAAATAATCAAATAATGAATTATAATATATGAGCAAGTTAGGATTTGACAACTATAATTCCTTGTTTTGACCCGTCACTTCATGGTCAACTATAGTTGTAATATATATTTATGAGGTTTATATATACAAACTATCCTGCATACCACCCTGTACAATTGTATTTTGACGGTATGATTATTGTTTAGATAAATACACTTTTAAATTCATAAAAAATTACACCTAAGTGAAATATTAACTTCATGGGATTATTACTCTATATGGAACTAAAATCAATCATAGCAAACCTATTCCACCCAATTTTTTTTTATTGTAGTTGCATGTTTATCTAGTTTTTTGTAATCTCTCTTTGTGGTCATTTTTTTAATATTTATATTTTTTGTATACGTGTTTTTTTTTAATTTTTTTAAGGTTTAGTAGTCTCTGTATTTTGTTCTTATTTTGTTTTTTTAACATATTGTGATTTATCAACTTTTATATATAAAAAATTGCAATCGAAATTACTAAACTACCCCAATGCAATAGCTAACTAATCCCCAACAAATCAAATCTCGCCACTGTTGAAGGTCTTATACTAAAATCCAATGGGTAAACCCGGAAAAAAAAAAATAAGCCAAAATTCGAAATCCCCACCCTTTTTTTGGTCTGCTCCCGCGTATGTATACATATCTCAAAGCAATCTAACGGTTCGTATTGCATACATGCCTTCCTTTTGGGCTTACAAATCCGAAACATAAACCGGCCCATAAAGCAGTCAAACAAGCCTATCCCTAAACTGAAATCCCCAAAACACCCCCAAATAAATCACTCTAATCCCGACCAAACCCAGTCACAACTCAATCCCTTATCTTAAAACTCCAGGGGCAAAAACGAAACGAAGGCGAAATTCGAAAACCCCTCTCTTTTTTTTAATACTCCCGCGTATATAAATGGTCACTCAATCACAAACCGTAAACTTTCCTCGAGATCAAAACACGAAACAGATCTCGAAACGATCCAACGGACAGTATTGCAAATCAAGAGATAAAATGAAAACCAATTCTGTTGGCTTGTATATAAAACCTCCCGAAACCGACTCCTCGGGTTCCATTGAAAGGTCTTGGTTCTTTTTTTTTTTTTTCCCTCCGATCGCGTCCCAAATCCTCGTTCTCGCGCTCTAGGGTTTTCGAATCAATCCTCTTTTAGGGTTTCCAGGTACGAATCAATCCTTTTTTGCGTCTCCAGACTCTAATTGTTTTTGTTTTCTGATGATTTCGATCGATTTCCCCAATTGTTTCTCCTGATTTTGGTGTTAATTTCGGGTTTTTTGGTTGGATTTTTGGAATTAGGATCTTGAGAGGAGGAGATGGCAGGAAAGGGTGGAAAAGGGCTGCTCGCCGGTAAGACGACGGCGGCGAACAAGGATAAGGACAAGAAGAAGCCGCCTGTGTCTCGATCCTCACGCGCGGGTCTTCAGGTAGGAGAAACCCTAGTTTGTTTCTTGTTTAATCAATGGATCTGTGTTTGATTTGGTTTGATTTTGGGTTTTTGCGGTGTAGTTTCCGGTGGGGAGGATTCATCGGCAACTGAAGTCGAGGGTGTCGGCGAACGGACGAGTGGGTGCGACGGCGGCGGTGTACTCAGCGGCGATACTGGAGTACCTGACGGCGGAGGTTCTAGAGCTTGCTGGAAACGCGAGCAAGGATCTGAAGGTTAAGCGTATCACGCCCAGGCATCTTCAGCTTGCTATCCGTGGTGATGAGGAGCTTGACACCCTTATCAAGGGTACCATTGCTGGTGGTGGCGTGATACCGCACATTCACAAGTCACTGATCAACAAATCCTCCAAAGAGTGATGGCGATCATTATGTGCGGGTAGTTGTGCCGCTTTTTATGTCTCTTTATCCTTAGTTAGTTTAATTTGGAATGCTTGGATTTGTGATGTTATGAACTGATGCTTAGTCTTCTAACTTTGACAGTTGCTAGTGTTTGTTCCCATTGTTAAGATTGGTGTTTTTATGTTTTACTGCTTGAACTCATGGTGTTAAGGATGTTTATTCTAATTTGCACTGTTACTTTTTTTGTGTGTGTGTGTGTGTGTGTGTGTGTGTGTCAAGGATTGTGCTTTTTATATTAGATTACTTTTATTTGTGATGGTAGGATTGAGTGGTTGGAGAATTTGAACTGTTGCTAGTGTCTGTTCTGATTGTGGCTGAAGGTTGTTCTGATGTTGTGGGTTGTATTTATTTTGATGTTAAGCATAATTTTGTAGTGAAGTTTATACTCTAATTTGTGATTTTAGGCCAGAATGCTTGGTGTAGGTTTGAATGGTTGCTACTATTTGTTATCATTGTCAAGTATGCTCTGATATGGTGGATTGGTTTGGTTTGTGATGTTGAGCATGAATTATTTTGTATGAATTTTACTTTAATTTGTGATTTTAAGAGTGAATGTTTGGTGTAAATTTCAGGTTTCAACAGTTGCTTATGTTTGATATTGTATCATGGTTGAGGACACTCTTTTATGGTTGGATTGATTGTTTGGATTTTTATTATGTTAACATGAATAATTTCTTATAAAAGTTTTAACTTTCACGTGTGACAATAAGGGTGAATGTTTGGTATGATTTTTAACAGTTTGTAACTGTTAGTTATAATTGTGAAGGACTCTTTCATTGTGGATTGCATGTGCTTGTGATTTATGCACGAATTCCTAGTAATGCTTTTAACTGTTGATTCTGTTTCTTTGTCGTTTCCAAGGATGATCCTCAGTTTTGTTTGTTGGCAGCATACTTAAATTTGTTATGCCATCACTTGATGCTTTATCTAATTGATTCTGCCTCACTTGATTCCTCTTATTATCATGTATGGTTTAGCTTGTAACTGTTGTGTTAATTGAATTTCCAAGGACAATGCCCTTTCACATGACTACCTTAGATTTGTGAACCTTTTGGTTTCAATGTGTTGTTGTTTTCAATAGTTGCCAATGTTATCATCATTGTCAAGGATTACATCTCTTTGGTGCATTGGTTTATATGTGATGTCAAGAAGTAGTGCCTTTTCTTTTAATAGTTGTCAGGGAGAAGATGCTTGTTCTTACTTTGGCTTTGCTAGTGTTACCAATCATTGTTAAAAAATGACTTCTTTTTACCTATATCATTTGTGGTTGTGGTTATTCTTCACGTGATCCTTTGTTAGGATTGTGCTGTTTCATTTGGTACTGGTATGGCTCTCTAATAGCACTGGCATTGAACTATGAAGATGATGTTTTCCAGAATGGTGGTTGGATTTAATTTCTTTTCCATGATTAGCCATATACACTTAGATTTGTACCATTGAATGTAGAAATTGAAGATTTTATGGTCTCCCTGGCACTTTGGATGATTTGAATTTTTTTTTTTATGATAATTATTTTGGTGGATGATTTGAATTTGTTTGTGGGTGTGTGTGGTCTGCTCTGCGTCATAAAAAATAGATCATTTTATTTAAACTCAAGGGTCTATTTATGTCCATTTCTTCAATAAGTTGATTAGACCTTTTTTGTTATGTGTGCATTGCTGGATATGTTATGGATGAGTGAGTTGTTTTTTGACAATATGCAACAACTGTCTTCAATAAATTTATGGTTGTTGGTGGTGGTGTATAATTGTGTTGAATACCAGTCTCTTATTACTTTTCAAGAGGATTGGTTAGATTGTTTCAATCTTTTGAAAGATCAAAGTTCCATCACTTCTATTTTTAGCTCTTTTGTTTTCTAAAAAGATAAGCTTCAATTCAAAAGCTCCCTCCCAATTTTTGGCTTCTTTCATTTGAAACTTCCCTCCAAAATTTTCGTTAATTGTTTTGTGTCTTGGCACAAGTTTCCCTCCCTTATGTTTTCAATAAAAGAATCTGGCCTTTGAGAATGAATGTTGATTTATATAGTATAAACTATTACTAAGATTAGCAGTGGCCCAATTAGAGTATCTTCATAACAAAGATATTATGAATCTTTTATTATATATATATATATATATAATAGTCAAGTTTCCTCTTAAAAACTTGACAATGGTTTTGTTGTTGAAGAATTGGACCTCTTTTGGATGCATATATATATCAAATCATATTAACATGTGAAAGGAAAACCTCTTAGAACTACTAACAAACATAGCTTTATTTGGTTAATATACTTTTACAACAAACAAACATCTTTCAGTAGCCTTTGTTTAAAAGCTCTTGGTATAGCTTGTGCCTTGTTGGTTGTTAGTTAGCCACTTAGCCCATGTTCTATGGTCCCCATTCTACATCATCTCAATTATCACTGCAAAATTATCATTTAGATTATTATTATTATTATTATTATTAATTAAACTCTAAAATATAAAAACAATTTTAGTCCTATATATTGTTAGTAAATGTTTAAGCTCTGTCATTAATGGGTCAAATCCAGTCCAATATTGTATAGTCCCCTACATCAGTCTAAATCCAATGTGTTGTAGACCTTTTTGGTATCTTTAATATACTACTACTACTAGTACTAGTAATAGTTTGGACTTTGAATTCATTGAATGAATACTTATCTTTGTTTCACATGAACAAAGCTCTATTGAAATTATGGAACACATGTGACATCTCAACCATGTTCTTTATTAGTGTTTGGAATTGAAACATTAAAGATGCATGAATGCGTTCTAAATTTTAATTTAATTGTCCAAGCTACCTGCCAACTTCCCCTATTTCTTTGCATTTCACTATAAAGTCCTTGTTTTCCAAATGTATAATTTTCCAATCATTAATTATTTTCATGAATTTTTTTTTTTAAAATAAAATATAGATGTTCATTCAATATATATATATATACACAAGTCTAGTCTAGATTTGAAATATCTACGGAATATATGAATTTATTTCAAAATAAATGTACCAAACAACCATGCAAAGATAAGGATAGGCACAATTCATTAAATAAAGATAATTTTAATTTAATTTAATTTTCTTATCTTGAGTTCATGGATGGTGGATCCAAACAAACTTTACATATATATATATATATATATATATATATATATATATATATATATATATATATATATATATAAATTAATAAACGTTTTAATTGTCGATAATATGGAAAATTACTGATCCAAATTAGGCATAAAATCTCTGCGTTTTTACTCTTTTATATTAATACCATGGTTTGTGGGATATTGATCTCATACTAATCATATTCTCTCTCTTTATTTTTTATTTTTAAAATTTTACCCTCATAGAATTAAATAGTCATGGACTAATTTCCGATAACATACTTTTTATCTATCTTTACTAATTAAATAATAAATATAAAAAAAAGGGAACAATTCCTCTTATCTCTCATCTCTTTTGAATTGATATATATAGATAAATATTTAAATAATAAGAAACACAGAGAATTATAATTTGTGTCAGCAATTGCAGTGCTGACTATTGACCCTTGTAATTGGTGACCAACAACACCTCCTTTCCCTGTTTCTCATTGGCTCTCCCATTTTTCATAATATTTTAATTATATATATAATTGTCACAAAAGTGATTATTAATTTAATTTTGAGGATTACTCCAACGAAGTAACTCTTATTTTACTTACTTTTAGAGACTCAAATCTCAATGTTCATATAGATCAAACAAAACACTTTCTCCATAATATTAATATTAATAATAATATCTGTCTAACATGAAGAGTGATTATAATTAATTAATTTATGTTTCATGGTGTGGTCCAGGTTAATAATAATAATAATTTGTATTTTTCTAGTAATCTATATATAATTAACTAAGATTAACATGGGAATCAATTCAAAAAGCCTGATTGATGACACTAATATTCTCTTATCTTTTCATTCTCTCAAATTCTCAATCAATATGAAAAAACAGAAATCAGACAAAAAAAATATATAAATATATATATATCATGCACTAAGATTCTTACTTTCTTCATTTAACCAAACATGAATCAAATTTTTACTTTATCTCTAATTATTCAAAGTTTCATGAACTTGATTGTTTCAATTGTCTTGCTCACACTTCACATTTATTTATTGATTATTTAAAGAAGAAAGATCAAACAACTTTGTTAGGTTGACATCATCAATATGATTAATAATGTCACATAAATTAAATAATATGATTTATCCACTGTTTTTTGTTCTTAGTACTCTTAGTCATTTGAAGACTAGTTTTAACATATTCCCAATGGACAAGATACTTAATATTTCTCTCACAAACTATGTCAAATCCAAGAAAGACTCCATGTGACATGGGCACCCCCTTTCATGTCCAAAACTCTCTCTTATCTTTTTCTTTATATATATATATATATATATCAAGTTAAATGTATTTATATAATTATTATAGTGATGGAGACCAAGATGAAAAGAGAGAGAGATATATGGAATATGTTTCCTTGCATTGTGATATACATTGAACCTTTCTTCTTTGGAGCACATGGAAGTGGATATATATGCACAGTCACAGATAGATGGATAGAGAAGAAGAACTGTAATAATGTTTCATTAATCTAATTGATTTAATTTTTATTTTATTTTATTTTTTATTTTTGTGTTTTGATAAAGAGGGTAAATTACTTAACTCAACTAATGATGTAAAAAAAAAAAAATGATTTTTCGTTCTCTTATTTTATTTCGTGAGTAAAAGATTTACTATCTTAATTTTTATGATGTGAAATTTGTTGGTGTTTATTCCAATTGGCGATAGAAATAATATAAGTATAAATTTAAAAATATTTTTTTTGTGATTTTTATTTTTATCTATGTTTAAAATATTTTAGGTAGGCGCTTTTCTCTTTTTTTTTATAATATATATATATATAAGTAATTTTTTATTTTTCTTTTTATTAGTTTCAAACTTTCAATTTTTAAAGTATTTGATATTTTGAGGAACTAACATCTAAAACTTAAGAGTTTATGAAACATTATTTTTTCAAAATATAGATTAAAAGTATATCCTAAGACTTATAAAATGGTGTAATTAATAGATATTTAGATTATTTAAGTAAGAGGTATTGAGTTTAAAGTTTTGTATATATAACAAACTTTCATTATAACAGATTAATTTTTTTTTATAATGTTTTTAGTAACTCAACTAAATAAATGATTGGTAAAACGTAAAATATGTGCCCACACACTAATTAAAAAATTTTGTAATTTATTATTTTTTCTCTCTGTATATAGATATATTCTAACAAATATAGACAAATCATGATAGTGGATATATACAAGTTTTGCAATGTTTATGTCCTAATTCTATGTAATTTGACATTCAAACTTATGACTTAACATTGTATAAATATTTTATATAAAAGATCCGATGTTATGTTAGTAGATAATATGGTCACCGGCCATTCTTTCGTTCAATGGGTTAAACCATTCATATGTAAAAAGTAATTTATTATATACATACTGTCTCTATTTACCCCAACCCAACCATATGGAACTATATATATTTATATGATATAATATTAACAGTGATTTGAACAGGATGATGCAATGTATGTACACATGATGAATTGAAGGACATTCATATAACATATGGTCCATAATACACTGCATATCCTTTGTCCTCATTGGGCAAAGATATGAACCTCTAAATCACAAGTCATATCACTCACCTCTACTCAAACTCTCTCTCATATATATAAATATATAAATATATATATATATATATATATATATATGAGTGTGACACTACTTACATTATACTTTGCCAACTCTCAAAAGATTCCTCTCACCATTAACTAACAATGTCAGAGTTCACACTGCCGTTCAAACCCTCTTTTCATTGCACTCACATTTCTTACTATCATGATGTCCAAGAAAGGCCACTAGTTTAATTTTTATATTATTATTCATAGATATATATATAACTCTCTAAGTACCCTCTATATGTATATTTATGTTTTTTAAACATTTAATGACAGTAGTTAGATCATTTTAACTATTATTTATATGAAGAATTATGTAAATTTACTATAGATGACTAGTCTTAAATTTTTAGTTTAAAAATGCCTTTATGTTCTTTTATATAAACACACAAACAAACATAATTATTAAATTGTCATTTTATACAACGTATATATATGTCACCTTCCCTTGGATTTTAAGATCTTATTAATAGTAACCCTTGGACATTGTGAAGAAAAAAAAACATAATAAAGTACATAAAGTTTTGTTTTATATTATGAGGAATAATAATAATGTACTTTGTCCTTTTATTATATTACATCACATCCTTGTACTATTAATTAAAGATAAAAAAAGAGAAGTGCAAAATGGTTAATAATTACTTCATTTACTAATTATTAACCTCAGAGTTAATTACTTCCCTGTCATTCAAATAATAAAAAAATTAAGTAGATGTTTTAATGATAATTAAAACCTATAGCCCAACTGTATACCATGTTAGTCTAAAGACTCTAAACAAATAGGTTAGCATAGAGGTATAAGTGGTCCGTGTGGGAATATATATAATAAACCATGCATATCATGTTATTCTATTGCAATAACTTAAAAATATATATTTATATAAATATATAAAAATAGTTTATGAAAGGAGAGTACAAACAAGGGAATGTGAGAGAGAGGTGTGAAAGATCTAAGGAATATTGTGAACAGTAAAGTGAGAGAGAGAGTATGACTAGTGGAGACAAGTTGGGAAATGAGCTTGAGCTTTTGAGTGGCATCCATGTTCACCTTACTGAACCATTGGGACTAGTGACAACCTCTCCCTTTCTTTTTAACCACTTTTTATAATGTAATATAATATTATCATAAATATATATCATATTAAATTATTTATTTCATCATAAACTAAAAAATAATCTAATAAACTCACACCCTATTCATTTTTTTTTGTTATTAATTAAAAGAGTTATATTTCAAATCCAATCCATAATTTCAATTGGTATAAATAGATTGAAATATTAACTATTTATGAATATTAATCAAAAAATTATTTTAACAATATTAACTATTTATGTTATGTAATATTTTTCTCGCTCACAATTATTTTTTTTTTAAAAAAAAAAAGATTTTCGTCCACTTCTTTGGCTTCATGATATTTTCAAAGAAACGAATGGACCTAGTGCGAATAATTAGATGCCCATATCTTGAATATTCTTTTCATTTCATTGTAGGTGATAAACTAATTATGGAAGTATAGTGATATATAGTGATGAATATTAATTATTGGTGTTTATTTATTTATTTAAAACCAAATTTTTTTAAAAAAAAAGGTGGGCAGCCATGCACGTTGAGGACTGAATGTGTGCATGTGGGTGGTGGAAGAGAAAAAGGTCTGAAAAAAAACAAAGGCAAATGGACTTTCACTGGTTTAATTCATTCAAAGGATTCAAAGGAATAGTTTTGAACTTTTTAAAGAGTGTGGAGCTCAAGGCACACTGTCTTACACCTTCATCTTCGTCACAACTCATCATATGGATCATGTACATACACGTGGTTCTCTGTGCTCTCTAAAATTAGGGTTAGGGTTAGGGTTTGGTTTTTGTTTTTGTCTTTTTTTTAAAAATAAATTTGTTGATGTGATTTTTGTTGTTGGTGTGTATACAATCTCAAGTTTTTTTTTTTTATGGAAAAAATTTATTTAGCACCCCTTTTAAAATTATTGTTTGTTGTGAAATCTAAATGTAAATGCTTATTGCTATTTAGTTAATGTATTATGTCCTTCATAGAGGCTCAATTTATCTGTTCGAAGGTTAACAATAATATCTTTTCTCCATATGATTTTAATATTTTCTCTTGTTTTAATATTCGAAGTAACAGAGATAACTTTGGTATGTATTTTAATTCTATTCATCTTTTTTTTTGTTTACTTAATTATAAACAGACATACATATAGACATACATATATCATGGACATATATTTTGAGTTACATAATCATGCTTAGGACAAATTAAAGTATATCATGAATACATCATGCTTATATTTATTCTCATGCATGGATTATTAGGTTTTCAATATTGTTTTTATGTTGAAAATTTTCATATATTATTTTTTTAAAACTTACTAGATTACAGTTAAAAACCAACTTCATAGTTCATAATTCTCCTAAACAAATTTATTTACTTTATCTTTTTTTCCTTAAATTTTTTTTGATTTTTGTATTAAAAATGAATATCCGTAGCAAGTTTTAAAAAAAGTATATAAATAAATATGTATATTTTTGTTAACTAATCGAATTGAATTTTTATGTAAGTAAACTTGATTGACTCGAATAATTACTGCAACAAAAGAGTTAGTATTTCGTTTGAAATTGAGAGTTTGAATGAGTGATTTGTCCATATTTCTTAAAAAAAAAAAAAAATCATTGTGGCGGGACAAAACCCAATTAATTAAGTCCTAATCATTGCAAACCCCTAATTAATTAAAACTGTTACAATGGATAAACCTGGACCCTAAATGAAGATGTTAAGTGTAGCTTTTGTGGCCAATTATTGCAAGGACAACATGTCACTATGTGGAAGAGCTGTCTCTGCCCATGGGCTCCACTTTGTAAGCTTCTCATTAGGTTGCTTTAGAACCCACAAAAATAAATATATATAAATAAATAAAATTGGTTCATTAGCATTTATATTTCTTATAACTTCAAGAAATTATCATTTTTCATAAAAAGAATAAAATTACACATACAACCTTGTAAAAAATCATACTGACTGCATGGATTTTTAATTTGTATATATAATAATGAATCAAACTTAGTTATACATTAGAATGTCACGTATGAATAATAATAATAATAATATGTGTATGCATGGTGTAAATTTGACCCAACAAAACAAAACTCTCAATTGACCTAACAAAGCAAAGGACCACAAAAATGGATGGATATAAAAGGGCAATCAAAAGGTCAATGGAATATGATCCAAAAATATTATTTACTTGGTTTACAATGGAAAGATCCAAATTAGAGAGATGTCACATGTTTTTATAAATTTAGGCTATGCATGTGATGTTTATAACACTTCATTATTTTTTATCTGTCAAATATTATGCTAAATGGATTATCTATCAAGATATTTTAGTTGTAAAGATAGAATGATAAACCTACCATAAGTAAAAGGTAGTGATTAATTAATATAAACATAGAGCATGCAAAGAAAGAAATAAGATTTTATAAGAACAATCACAAAGTAAATGCGTTGAAAGAAACAAAGTTGACAACAAAGAGCAAAAGTAAAAAAAAAAATCAGAAATATTTATCCAAGTGTCAAATGATGACTTCACATATGAAAGAAGGGAAAAAGAGAGAATCAAAGCAACATACAAAGTGATCTTTTCCTTCATAAATGTGTATTGATGGGAGACAAAGAAAGCAAACAAATAAGTAAAAGATAAAAGAAGATGAGTTTTCATGACGCCATTCTTGATTCCCTTCATAAAAACATTCAAACCTAACCTTCTCTCCTTCCCCACAGGGCCACACCCCTCTCTCTCTGCCTAAACAAGTAAGGAAGAGTACTTGCTAGATAGTATATTAATATATATATATACACACACAGCATGCCCTAACCCTAACCCTAACCCTAACCCTAGCTAGCACCCTTTTCCAAAGCTCTGGATTTGCAGTACTGCTTGCATGGCATCAGCAAATCAGAGCAGGAGGACACTGAGACTCAGAGCTAAAGATATTAATGGAAGAAGGTTAGAAAGTCCAAGTTAAAGAGATTGCAAGATGACAACAAGATGAAGATACCATACTACATGCATGCAGCTGTAATATATATATATATAAATATATTTATTGTAGTAATAAATAGTACGTAGGTATGTGTAAGAAGTATTGCTGACACTCTCATGAAAGATTTCTAAGGACCATGATCACTCATTCACTGACTCTATCTTAGACTCTATCCTTTACTTCCTACTTCCTAGTTCCTACCTAGATATATATATATATATATATATAAATACATAGACAGTGAGATTAGGGTTAGGGTTTTGAAGTGGATGTGGGTCAGGGTGGTGGTCAGAAGTGTGTGCAAAGATGAAAGACATGATCCAGGTCTTATGTGTCTCAGCAGTGAGTCAGTCACCACCACTAACTTATATGACCGGATCCTTTCAGCACTACTGCATCTACCAGCATAAAACCGTAACCCTAACCCTAACCCTAAACCTTAACTTATGTTGAAAATCACTAGGGAAATGAACAACATAAACAGTTAAAACAACACGGCATAGCATATATATATATTATAAAGAAATGGGCAGGTGGAAGCCTTGGCTCATGGGATGTTTGATAATGAGTCATGTCTCATGTCACATCCTTGTGTTATTTATTAGGTCTCTCTCTTGGGTGTAACTTATATCATGCATGCTCTGACATGTACCTCTCCCTCATGCAACCAAATTTCCATGTTAGCTTGGGTCCATTTACTTTTTATTCTTCCCTTCCTAACTTTTAATTTTTATTTATTTTTATTATCTTTTTTAATAAAATAAATATTTATGTAAGGGTGTGATAACCGGGCGGTGACTAAGGAAGGGTAACCGAAGCGAGAAGGGCGGGCGTTGGAGGGGTCGTCGCTTTCGGGGATCACGAGAGGGCGGTCATTGGACACCGGATCTCGTGCCTCGCGTGACATCCAGAGTTGTTACTGGGTATTTGCAACCTCGTTTCTTGGAAAATTTATCATTTAACCCTCGCATTTCTATATTTTTCCCTACTATCAATACACATACATATATTGTAGTAGTAGTAGTAGTAGTAGTAATTATAGGTTTTTTTTTTTTTTTTAACTAGTTTTGGTGGTACACCCTTTAAATAGAAAACTACTTTAAATCATCAATGCAACTTAACAAATATATTACTTTTTTAATTCTGAGTTTTTTACATTCATTTTCAAGTAAGTGACTTGAAAATTTTGAATTCTAATCAATCAAATAATGGGATCACGCAAAAGTACAAAGATTAGCCAGGGTTCAAATTCTTCACAGTTTATACACTATAAATTTGGATTAAATATTATTTATTAATTATGTTCACAACCTCGATGTAAATCTCTTATAAAAAAAAATCAGTAGTTTATTTTTTATTTATAAATCATATAATATGCGATAAATTAAGACCCTTCACAAGAGTTGCTTCAACAAGTGCTCCAACTTACTTGGGTGTTTCCAAAACTCTTATCTTCACTTTTAACTAATAATAAATGTATAAAATTTCGATGTAAAATATAAATTCAATGATATTATCCAAAATTTGTATTATTTTTTTAATATTATACAAATTTATAAATAATAATTATATATATATATATATATAAAAGAATTAAAAAAGGGTTCATACCTTGAAATTAAGAGGACAGTCTCGGTTTAGTTGTGGTCAAACCGCCTTTCAGAGCTCGAACCCCGAAAACGCACCCATCGTAATAAGCTACATTATCAAGGGTATTAAAGTCATTTCATAATAACACCGCTTTAAAACAAGGCCCTCTCAATGAACTACTCCATAAAGGAGGAAAAAGCTCGAGATTTGCAAGACAAGCGAGAAGAGTTGGAGCTCACCGCCGGAAACGATGGCGCCGCTCACCGCCCGGCCGATCTCCGGCGAGTCTAATCTCGAGAGGGAAATCGAGAAGCAGATGGGATGCATGGCTGGGTTTCTCCAGCTCTTCGATCGTCCCCAGATCATCTCGGCGAAGCGTCTCTACTCTCCCAAACGCCTCACTGTAACCTATCCTGAGAAACGAATCGAGATTCATGGTGGTTTTGTAGATCTCGATGGCGTTTCTAACCTCTTTGGTATTTGTTTGTTGTTTGTAGGCTGCGGGGTCGACCTCGCCGTCAGAGCAATCGGATGCATCGGTGGTCTCATTCGCCAGGGAGGGCTCGCCGGATCAATACCCATCGTCACCTGTGGAGACGCCGGGGAGGACAGTGACGCCGCTGCCTCTCCCAGTCTTTGATTTCAAGGAAGGGCTACGGAGTTCATGGAAGCTTCGAGAAGCCCCACGGCTCTCGCTGGATAGCCGTGCCGTCGTCGACAACAAAGGAAAGCTTCGTCCCAGGGACATACGCACCGTCCCGGCGGCGAAGGCTGCCGAAGAGGACAACGACCGCCAACGACGCTCACCTAGTGTTATCGTCAGGCTAATGGGCCTCGAAACCCTCCCCGGCGCTGAACCGCCGAAGAATGCGGAACTCCGGCGATCCTCCTCGGAGTCAAGGGTTCCTAGGGATCTCCCTCACTGGGGGGTTGTACATCCGGATCCGGCGCGTGCCGTCGAGGAGTTGTATTGCTCGCGGGTGGCGGACCCTGTGGAGTATCGGAAACCGGAACCCAATCCGCGCAACCCGGTACCGTCTCTTCAGAGGAAGAGCTTCTTCGAGGCTCGAGACTACTTCCCGGAGCCGAAGAACGGCGGAGCCGGATTCCTCTATGGCGAGATCGAGAAGCGTTTACGGATGCGTGGGATCGACGAGCCCGCTAAGGATCTAGAGACTTTGAAGCAGATCCTCGAGGCTCTCCAACTCAAAGGTCTTCTGCATTCCAGGCCCTCCGCTGCTCAACCGATCAATGGCCGCTACAACGTCATCTACGATCCCCCCGCTTCCCGATCTGCCGGGGAGTCTCTCATCATCGCCGGGAAGGCCACTTCGAGGTCATCGCCTGGGCGGAGACCTGGATCCTCGTCTCCACCCGTTGCTCCTAGATCGGGTTCCACAAGACGGAATGTCATCCCGGAACCATTGCCGCCATCAAGAACACGACGGGAGCGGAGCCCGAGGTCGCCGGATCTCAGAACCCCGACTCCGCCGGCGAGACGACGACCCATGAACACGGATACGGATAAGAAGATCCCGCAGCAGCGGAGGATCTCAGCCGCTCATTCTCCTCGACCGAGTCCTAAGCGAGTTGGCCATGATCCACTCGCCGTTCCATCTCCGAGGAACCGGCGTTTGTCGCCGGAGTTATTCCACAAGGAACGTGTATACTTACCCGCGGAGGACGATACCTCCACCGAGAGCAGCAGTTTGAGTTCGTCATCTCATTACGATTTCGAGGTCCGTTATTTCGCGAAAACGAATTTTATTGTTGTCCGGAACTAGTACTTTTATTTTATTAAAAAATTAAAATATGATTTTTATTTTTTGGTTTATTAGAGAACGAGAACGGACGGGAGAAGTCTACTGGAGCGTTGCGACAGGCTACTTCATAGCATTGCCGCGATAACTTCCTCCGCGGAGCAGGTTACCGCTGTGGACCCACAACCGAGTCCCGTGTCAGTCCTCGACTCGGCGTCGTTTCTCGGTGATGAGTGTTCTCCCTCGCCGGTTCTTAAGCGGTCCCTCGTCTTCAAAGGTATCTTGCCTCATCTTGTAAAATGACGATAATGGCCCTCTGCTGTTTAGTGTTTTCTCAGTGGCTGATTTGTCCTTTCAGAGCAATTAACGGAATGGGAGGATGATACGGAGTGGAATCTTGCGATCTCCACCGTTCGATCTGAGCTCGTTGATGGGCTCGATATCGACGGTCAGGATTTCGATTACGTTTCGGAAGTCATCCGAACGTCGGAACGGCATCATGATGCGGACGTTTTCTTGATGCTCGAGAAGCGGCTTCCGGAGATTGACGATGGGGATGGGGACCGGTTCCATCGACGTCTGCTGTTCGATACTGTGGCTGAGATCATCGATCGCAAGAAACACGTGTCGTCATCTACGGAACCGATTGCGAGAACGAGATCCGTTGGCCTGTTGCGGTACGTATGGTCGGAGCTACAGCGGCTGAAGGCGGAACCACAAGTGGACGATCTGAATGTTGCCACGTGTAGCGTTATAAGGAAAGACATGGTTGGGGACCACTTGTGGGGTGAAGCAATGGGGGAGATCTCAGAGGAGGTGCTCCAGATCGAACGGCTCATGTTCAAGGATCTCATCGCGGAAACAATAGGAGAGTTGGCTGACGTGGTGGCCAGTTCCCGGCCTAGCGCTGACGTGCTGGTGGCGCCACGTAGGAAGCTCGTATTTTGAATCTCCCTCGCATACGTGTTTTATTTATGAGGGAAAAAAGGACACGTGGAGGGAAAGTGATGGTTGTGATGCATGCACATGGTGGGGCCCTTGATGGCGATGACTGTTTTTGAGTTATAGAAAAGTCAAGCGTAGTGTTTAGTATATGCATCTTTGTTCTATGTATGTGTATGTGTATTGTATTGTATTTGTATTGGCGGATCAGGTCTGGTTTGTTGTGTGGCTTTTAGTTGGTGACTAGAGAATCAGGTCTGGTCTTTAAGGTTGCCATAGATATGTGCATTCATTCCTAAATGTTTATTTATTATGGGCATAACTGCTGAGGAAGAGGAGAAAAACCTTGGTCTTATTTTCCAAATTATTTTTGGATTGAGTTCTTGATCAGGAACGAAATTTAAAAAGTTTTTCAATGTAACTTGGGTGGTACTTTCTGTTAAAAGAACAGCATTACTGTAAATATCATGGGCTAGAATTTAGTGGGAGGGAGGGGAGAGATAACATACTTCTTATTAAGTTCTGGTCCTTATTATACAAAGCAAATGTAGCAGAGTTTAAAAAAAAAAAAAACAAAGAAAGATACTACTCTTTACCATCTGCGGCACGGAGTGAGCCGAGCTGCACCGGAGCTTGAGTTCCGACAACCTTGGATGAACCATAGACAGACAGATCAACACCCTGAGATTTCTCCTTCTCAATTTGTTCCTTGATCCAGAAATATGTGATCCTCAGTCCATCCTACAGACATTGTCAAAACTTAGTAATCATGAAAACAGCAAATGCTTGCTCTCAACTTCAGAATCTTAACTCAATGATACCATACCTTAAGTCTCATTGTTGGTGCCCAGCCAAGCTTCTCTTTGATCAGTGTGTTATCAGAGTTGCGACCGCGAACTCCTTCTGGGCCGGGAATGTGATGAATGGGGAGTTTCTTATCCTCAAAGCCGAGTACCATTTCCGCCATCTCATTCATGCTCACCATCTCATCACTTCCAATGTTCACTGGTTCGCGAAAGTCTGATTTTGTCAATCTATAAAGGAAAACAAGCTTTGTTATTCACATATCATATTAAACGGTCGGGCTATATATTACGTCGTACCTCAGTACACCTTCAACACATTCATCGATGAAAGTGAAAGACCGAGTTTGCAGTCCATCTCCCCACATTTCAAACTTATCAGTAGAAGTGATAGCCTTTCTACAAAATGCAGCCGGGGCCTTTTCCCTCCCGCCTGTATAATAAATCATTCACGAGTAATTAAGGGCTCTTCTTGATAATCATATGTATAGACTTGATTAATGCACTCGGAGATTACCTTTCCATGTTCCGAAGGGACCATATATATTATGGAAGCGGCCGATGCGGCATTCAATGCCAAAGTCTTTGGTGTAGTGCTTGCACAATTCTTCAGTTGCGAGCTTCTCCAATCCATAAGCATCTTGAGGCTACAGAAGAAAACAATGTGTAACATTCACTAGTTTCTAAACCGAAACTTGCTGTTGTTTTAGACTTGACATTATTACCTCTGCTGGCCAAGCGTCGGACTCCTTTAAGCTCACATTGGTTTCCAATTGCTTGAACTCGGGATAGATGCACGCACTAGATGCGTAGAAGAACCTGATGACCCATTCAATAATATTTTTAAACCCGATGTCAACGAAGAAGACACGTGTTTTATCAGTTTGCATTTATAGAAAGAAAAGAGCATGCTAACAAAAGCTGCAATACGATAAAAGTGCAAAGATAATGGAAACAGCAGAGTTCATGTTGTCACTTGCATGAAAATTAGCATAAAAAAAGTTCCAAGTTTTATATCATCGAGCACAGGGAATTATTACCAATCTTTCATACTTCCTGTGCCTTTAATTACAATTATGATCATACTTTCCATGCTTGTAAAAATTGTCATTTAGAATTAGTGATTACACACAATCATCAATTCCAGATGGAAACATGCATCTTATGTTTTCTGATAATATAAAGAAAATGCAGTTAAGTATTTGGTTGTATTTCTAAGGAAGATTTTATATAAATGTTGCAAACCTTTTGACTCCGCTGATCCTTGAAGCTTCAAGCATGTTGAAACTGATCATCGTATTGTTGTACATGATCACGGAATGATTGGACTGGATGAAACCCATACCTCCCATATCGGCAGCAAGATTAAACACGTGGTCCACTCCTTGAGTAACTTTGAGGCAATTGTCCATAACCCTGAGATCCACAAGGTGGAATTCGTGGCAGAACATATCTTCCGGCATGTGCTCATTCTTCTTCCAATCAGATGCAATAATATAGTGACCCTCGCTCTTCAAACGTCTGGCAATGTGGGAGGCGATGAATCCTCCGGCTCCTGTTATGGATATCCGAAGCTTCTCAGATGGCCAGTATGATTCTCGCTCCAAGTTCTCGTAAGTGTATTCTCCATAGAGACGCGCAGCAGTTTCACGACCATCCATTCTGCAACATTTAGTGAAAGCACAGAGTTTGAATAAGCAAAAGTTAATACTTGACTGACCCACATCTCCAGCAAACAAAAATGGGCAAAACCATGAAGAGCAATAGATATATAGATAAATGAGTAGAATAATAAGCAGATCAAAATAGATATTCAGGGCAAAGGATAGATACATATACTGTTAATGCCTAAAGTTTTTCGATGTTTTTGGAATCCCTAACGAAACATAATGTTAAGTATCTAGAATGAGAAGAAAAGGTTGTAGCAATATACGGCAATATGTGACCAATTCAGTTCAGGTTAGCTTCATGAATTATTTATGATATATTAATGGCGGTTTTTGTTCCAAGTAGAATACGACAACAAAACATAACACGACAATTACTCTCATCATATTAACCGACAAATCAATCAATACAAGTTTTATAGAAAAGTGAATCTTGTCAATGGATAACCTAGAAGATTTACTTCTAGGGAAGCAAGGAAACCGACAAACAGAGAAGATTTACTTCTGTTTATAAGGAGCAGCATGAAACTTGAATATATTCTGAGAACTTTTGGAGTCCACAACACTTCAGAATGAAAATTAAAATACAAACTTCAATTCAAGAAAGAACTGCATAAATATTTATGCTTAATTTAACTAACACCAACAAAGAATCTGAAAGGTTAATAAAAATAATATACAAAACTCACCAACAAAGGAAGCAATTAAAACTATAGTATTTTCTTTGCAACTCATCAAATCAAACCAGTGTAATTGCTCTAAAAACATGAAGCATAAGCAACAAAGTGTCTCACAAAGTAAAAGCATGATGATCAACTAAATCACTTGTCAACAGTATTTCTCAATTATTACAACCAGAATCAATGCACCAAAAAGAAAATTTATAAGCACAATAGAATGCATTAAATTGCAAAAAGTATGTAAATAAAGACCACAAAACACACAGAAAAATGTCCTAGTCCACAAATGAAAACCATTAACTTCAACTGAACAAAGCCAACCTATTGTAAGTTTGTAACACAATCTATTTAATACCCACAAATTCACAAAATTCAACCACATTTTTATTGTTTGTTTAAAAGAAAAATGCCATTCAATTCAACCTAGAAAAACAATAAATGAATAACCATTCAAACACAAGCAAATCAATCCCCACAAATCACCATTTTTTTACACCAATAAAACAACATACAGAACCACACAGAACCTCCAAGCGCAAGAAACGAAATTCATTATCAGCATGTAAGCAAATCAAGATCTCAAAAATACACAAAGAAAGAAAGAAATAAATAAAAAATTCATCCTTTGATTGGAAACGAATGCCATTCAAACAAAATCAAATCAACCTCATCAGATCACCAAATTCACTGAAAAAACAAAAGATAAAAATCACATCTTTGACATCAAAACAAGAGTAATACCTCCCAAAATCTCACCTTTCAAGCGTCCCTGGTTCCCAAATCGATCAACAAAGGAACGCAAGTGCCGAGAGAGAGAGAGAGAAAGCTTGAAGAACGGCACCAGCTTCGGAGTGTCAATATAAGCGTGCAATTTTGTCTCATTGAATGAATTGGCAGTCATCGTGGGGCCCACATATACGAACGGCCAGGATGGAAAAAATCAGAGAATCTGACGGTCCTGGATGCAGGGACCTCTCTAACTAGACCCCTGGCCCTTTTGTTTTGAAGTGAAAACATGGAAAGTGTTTTAATTCTTTTGTTTTAAATTTTAATGTGGGAGTTTATTTTTTAATTAGATTAAATTTGAACTTTTCTATTTTAGTAGTATAAATAATTTATCAAAAATACACATATATTATTTATTATTATTCAGCGAATATCAAATTTTTCACCACCAAATAACCCTGACACTGTGATCATATTAAACTTGAGTTATCTGAAGTTGCTTTAGTTATAATTAATTTTTTTACTATATAATTATATTTGTTTTGATTTTTTTAAAAAGGAAAAATAGAAATATATATATATATATATATATATATATATATGTATATATATATGTATATGTTTACTTTTATAACAGAAATCATATTTCTATAATGTGTTTCTCTCAAGTTTAAAATTAAGATGTGGGGCAGTGGTACTAGGAAGAGGTGTGAAAAATAAGATACTTATAACAATAAAAATCATATTCCGATTCGTGCTAATGCATATGTTTTTTTTTTTATATATATATAAATTGATCCATTTATTAAAAAAATATATATACAATTTAGCATTTAAATCAATATATATTATATGAAATTTTGAAAATTTAAATTGGGCTTTTATTTTCAAAAATAAAAATAATACAAAAGCCTTGTTAATTTTAATATTTTTTTTATAAAATAAATAAACCACAACTTTATTAGAAAAAAAATAATAATAATATATACAAATATGAAAATTTTATATAAATAAATTAAAAAAATTACATACAAATAAGTAAGACCTCACATTTCACCAATAAAAAAACATAATAACGGACAGTTGGGCAACCTCGCGTCACTTAAGTTAGCCTTACATAATTTGGGCGGAGAAAGTTTAGGTTTTGTTTGATTATAAAAACGGAATCATCCCTTTAAGTCCATGCTAAAGTAAACATTTATTATTTATTTCATTTATCTTGAGTGATTTAGAAAGGGCCAACAATAGTTTTAATTATCACATATATATATATATATATATATATATATATATATATATATATATACATGCCAACTCATGAAATGCTCAATAGGATCATGTCCTTCTTGAAGACACTATTTAATAGATGAAGATTTCTGATTCGGACATAACTCCCAACTATAAAAAAATACATAATCTTAAATTTTTAATTTTCAAATACCTTTTAATGCTGTTTAATTGGTATTGAAGACAAAATTAATTAACTAGCTCTGCAATTTGGTTGCCTGAATTTATTGTGAAAAAAGATTTTTGATTTAATCAAAATTAATTAGTGGAGTATATCAGTTACACATTAATAATTAAATTAATGAAATATTAACTAGTTGTAATTGTTGGTAATACTCCAAAAAATAGTGGCAAGCAAAGTCATTTTCTAAAAATAATAACTGATCAATGAATTCAATCAATTAGGTGTGAATGTGCAATGTTCTTTCATTAATGTTATGTTAATTATTTTGGTTGCTCATCCGTGCATTAATTGTGAACTAGTTGCCAATAATTCTCATGTATGATTTTCCAATACATTAAATGTGAGTACTTTACATTCTGATATTTTTTGTAGTAGTAATTATGTGAACCCTCAATCATTCAAGTACTAAATTTTATGTAAACCATTTTACCATTCAAGTACTACTTATAATGTCTCTTAAATAATTTTTTTTTAAAAAAAAAATTCTTCAAAATGATACTTAAAGTATAAAAGTATGTATAAAAAACATAGCAAAATATTTTTGAATCATATTTATTAAATTTAGACTCGTGGCTATATATATATATATATCATGCAATTTTGATAAAAACTAGAAAGAATGATTTTTCTTAAAAGTTGGATAAGAATTGTTGTTTTCTCATTGATTGTTGATCATGAGGTCTCTGATCAATGCTTAATTGAACAATTAATAACGAGTGATTAATTAATGATTAAGACTCACTATCTGTCTTAATATTATAAATTTTAATTTGTAAGTGGGAATGTAAGAAAAATCCAAGGACATGCATGAAAGATCCCATATGATTCATGAATAAGTGAGATAGATATATATTGGTTGGCAGAAAAACCTACTCAACCTATCCTCATTGGGAATGCATTGCCACAATCTATCTTATAATAAATTTGTTTGCCTTCTTCTTCTTCTTCTTCTTTCTTCTTTATTTCCTACTGACCAACCTCTAAGTCCACCATCCAACCATTTGCCTTATTAACACTCAATGTATTTTTATATTTCTTTATTTATAATTATTAGGGAGACCAAGAAGACCTCTTCCCATGAGAAATATTATATTAATTGCTTATTTTTAACATGTTCATATATTTGTTTCTAATATTTATTAATGTGTCAAACAGAGAATCTAAAAATAAATTTTGTTCCAATATGCATGGTTGAGAGGTCTTTTTTCTAACTCTTTTAAGTCTCCATGGTACCACTACAAGAAATAAAATAAAAGTACTCTTGGTCAAAAATGCATCAAATTAAATTGATGGCTAGTTCATTGCTTAGCTCACTAATTTCTAACCCCTTGTTTGAATCAAAAGATACACTTTATTATCATCAAGATCTAAGATTATATTTTCCAAAATTAATAATTCAAACAAAAAAATAATTAATATATATTATTATTTAACTTAATAAATAGAGATAATACAGCATGTCGACAAAAAAAAAACTAAGATATAGTCAAATCCAAACCCGACCGGATGAATTACACACTCTAATAAAACAATGCCACGTGGAAATGACCGCTAGACAAGTGACCAACATTAGAACTATTGCAAGAAAAAAAAAACTCAAAAAATATTATTAAGCAAGACAATAATAAATAAATAAATAAATAAATAAAGCACAGGTTGGAGGGTCCTCTACTTCTCTTGTTGGCTGGCAAAATTCAATGCCCCAATTCATAGTCCAATCCCTGTAAACACTCAATATAATGAGTTCGTTGGGGTAGTTGCATCTCCCGCCTTCCCCCCCTCTTCTTCTTCTTCTTCTCCTTAATTCTTCTTCTTCTCTCCTTTTTATATCTATCTCTCCATTCTTATCCATTATCATTTTCATCATCATCATCTTTTAATTTGTTATACCATTATATTTTCATCTGCATTAGACATTAACAGCCATGCAGGAGAGTATCAAGCTCGGATACCATTTCTTAGTCTCAAATAGCTTGTATTTCATCTTGTTATCGATAATCTCCGCGATCATCCTACACTATGATCTCAATTCAATTATGGTCTATTATGACAACATTCGATATTATCACAACAACCCTGCATGGATCATTATAGCATTTGCTATGGTATCATTTGTTGCTACACTTTATTATTTCACCCGGCCTCGCCCGGTGTACCTTCTTGATTTCTCCTGCTACAAGCCGGAGAATGAAAGGAAGTGCACACGAGAGTTGTTCATCGAAAGGTCGGGTCTTGCCGGAGTGTTCAACGATGAGAACCTGGCCTTCCAGAGGAAGATTTTGGAACGGTCTGGGCTCGGACAAGATACGTACTTCCCGGAGGCTGTCCTTAGGGTTCCACCAAACCCTAACATGGCAGAAGCCAGGAAAGAGGCTGAGATGGTTATGTTTGGAGCTGTTGATGAGTTGTTAAAGAAAACAAGAGTGAAGGCTAAAGATATTGGGGTGCTTGTTGTGAATTGTAGCTTGTTCAATCCTACACCTTCTCTTTCTGCCATGATTGTTAACCATTACAAGCTTAGAGGGAATATTATTAGTTATAATCTTGGAGGGATGGGTTGCAGTGCTGGGCTTATTTCCATTGATCTTGCCAAACAGTTGCTTCAGGTATATGTTTAATTTCTTTAATTAATTTCTACTTTACTTACTACTAAAGTGTTGTTAACTTGATTTTTTTAGTTCTTGATATATGTGGTCTTGGGGCATGCATTGATATGGAGTGTGATTAAAATTTATTGTGGTTGTTGGTTGGTATAGAGTAGTTGATTCAGACCCACTCTATTTATTTACTTTGTGTTCTTCATCTTATCATCATGTCTCTGACCATATTTAAGTTGTATATATATATTCACACACGTACATGTGTACTTACATACTAGAATTAATAGATAGTAATTAAGTAATTAAGTAAGTAGTTTATGAAAAAATTTATACATTAATTAGCTTCATATATATTTATTTAATTACATACATGTATGGAGCTAATTCTCATTTTCTAACTCATGTTTTTAATAAAAAAAAAAATTAAATCCATATTCCTATTAATTTCCATGCATGCATGCACTTACGTAAATCTCTCATAAATAAACACTATTAACCCTCTTTTCTTCTTATATATATATAGGTACATAGAAACACATATGCTCTAGTAGTGAGCATGGAGAACATCACCTTGAACTGGTACTTAGGCAACGACCGTTCTATGCTTATCTCCAACTGTCTCTTCCGCATGGGCGGCGCTGCCATCCTCCTCTCCAACAAGCCCTCTGATCGCCGGCGTTCCAAGTACCAACTTACTCACTTAGTCCGCACTCACAAAGGCTCTGATGACAACTCCTACCGTTGTGTCTTCCAAAAAGAAGACTCCTCCTGCAGGGTAGGTGTCTCCCTCTCCAAAGATCTCATGTCCATCGCCGGAGATGCTCTTAAAACAAACATCACCACTCTTGGCCCTCTTGTCCTCCCTCTTTCTGAACAACTCCTTTTCTTTTTCACCCTTGTTGGTAGGAAAGTTTTCAAAATGAATATTAAACCATATATCCCTGATTTCAAGTTGGCTTTTGAGCATTTCTGTATTCATGCTGGTGGCCGGGCTGTTCTTGAAGAGCTTGAGAAGAACTTGGAATTGAGTGAATGGCATATGGAACCTTCAAGGATGACTTTGTTTAGATTTGGGAACACTTCTAGTAGTTCACTTTGGTATGAACTTGCTTATACTGAAGGTAAAGGTAGGATTAATAAAGGTGATAGAGTTTGGCAGATTGCTTTTGGATCAGGGTTTAAGTGTAACAGTGCTGTTTGGAAAGCTCTTAAGAAGATTGATCCTTTGAAGGAGAAGAACCCTTGGATGGATGAGATTGATCAGTTTCCTGTTCATGTTCCCAAGGTGGAGAAGATCAAGGATTAATTATTCAGTGTTAATTTTCTGATCATATTTTGAAAATTCATTTTGCTTTAATTATCATGATCTACTGCATATTATTTTGGATGTAATAAACATTTCCAAGTGTTTGAATATATATATATATATATGTGGACCAAAAAAAAAAATATTAAAGTATCAACCTTTTTCATTCATTCAAAACATTAACCATCATGCATGCATGACAACTCTGTTGTACTGAGTGATGTGCAAATATATTATTATGTAAATGAGAATTTATTAATTCCATGGAAATATATACTAATTAATGATGAGAATTTGTAATATTTGCTATCATCTCTTGTGCTTGTTTCTCAAAAAGATAACCATTCACCATGGAAGCCTCAGCACACCAAATAAAAACCCCAGACACCTTCTCTTCTATCAAAAGAGTTTCACAAACATCAAACATAAATCTTTTGTCACCTATCAAACCTTCATTAAATCCTTGATCACTGCTCAAACCCATTAGCATTTTACCACCATTATAATTATTCCTCTGAACCTCAAAATAATCCATAAATTGTCTCACATTAACTATCCCTGGATTATATGCATAGAACTGAAAGTTCACATAGTCTATAACATGCCCATATTTTCTCCACAATGCTTGATAATACCTCTGCACAATATCTGCATCAAATGGAGCAATGGAAGCAAATGATATAACTGAATTATCCTTCAACAATGTAACAACTCTACCGATACACTCCGCGAAGGTTTCTTCGCCGGCTTTGAAGTGTTCATAGCTGATATCGATGCTGTCGAAGCTGTATTGATTTATGATCTTTGTTAGAGAAATGACAGCATTTTCAATCCATGAGTCTGTGGAGTAAGGATGGAAATATGCAATGTTGTCTTTTGCAGTGTCACTGCCTAGGGTTAGGGCAACCTTAACATTGTTGTGTGAAGCTTTGATGGATTTCACTGTGGATGGAGTTATGATGTTTGTGTTCCAATAAGGTTTGAATTTGCCATTTGTGGGGATTTGATACACATTCATGGAGCTTATATTGGTGTAATCCAAGGCGAAAGAGACGATGAAATGAAATTCGACATCAGGGTTTATCGATACATTGGAGAAGGTGATGTTTCGGTATCCGACACCGATGTATTCACTGAAATGGTAGGCTTGAGTTAACCATGCAAATGGAGGTGATGAGATGAGGAAGATGATGATGATGATGATGATGATGAGCTTTGAAGAGTAGTCCATTGATGGAGTTCATATATAGTTTAATTAAGCTTTATATATATATATATATATATATTAATTGGACTTAAGTTGTGAGATTGTTGCATGTTGTCTTGCATTTGATTCATTTGGCATTTGTTACTTTGTTCTAAGTTTAATTTAGAAGTATTCCAAGGGCGGCAAAAATAAGATTCTGTGGTTTTTATGCTTGTAATGGTTTAATTAATTTATAATTAATGAGTGTGGTTGTGTTTTATATATATATATTGATGTGTTGTATGTAAACACTTATCATATTAGAGAGAATTTATGATTTAATAAACAGAAAAAGGTTAAATAAGAAAATAATTTAACATTTATGACTTAATTTTTGTAAACTACAGCAGGGCCTCTTCTTGTATGGATCGCAAGTTTAAGTGCCTTTTGTTTTTTAAAATTTTTTTTTTATATATATTTATATAATTTATTTGTCATATTGCATTCTTGTTTGGATTTTGGTCTCACCTACTCATTTAAAAAAAATAAATGTTATACTATAACATTGTTTTCTTGGGTTTATGTTAATTAAGCGCCCCTTTAAATACCCAAAAAATAACTAATTAATTAATTAATTAAAAATTAAAAAACCAATAAATGTGCACAAATATATCATCATAAAATTTTGGATACTTACAAAAGTATATATGAAAAAAAAAAACACAGGCATATATAATATATCAAGAAAAAATTATCAGAAAATGTTAATTTTTGTTCCTCAATGCACAATCATTTATACATTAAATCTTTAAAACCCTCTTGAGTTAATTTAAAAATAATAATAATAATAATAATCCATTAATTAGTCTGTGTTATTTATCTCAATTCATTAATTTGAAAGCAAGTCCAAGTCAAGCTAGCCTCACATTCCAAAAGGATAAGGAAATGGATCACTCTCCCTAGCTCACTCCCATTCATCCAAATAATTTATTTTTTTCAAAAATAAAAAAATAAAAAATAAAAAGCAAGCAATCATATCCGTCTGATCAAAATTGGATAATCCACAAGCTTCAAACCTCTTTATACAAGAGATCAATATTGAGTAAAATAAATTAAAAAAGAAAGAGGAAGAAGAACAATGGCTACAACAACCACATTATCTCTTCCTCTATTAACCTCCAAGAATCAAAGAACTTCTTCTAAAATTAGCATTCCAAATAAAGATGCCATAAACTTAGGGTTTATAACTTACAAGACTACTTTGAGAAAGCATAGCTCAACTAAGCTCAACGGTCAACTAACCGAGATCGAGCCCGACCTCGAGGAAGACGAGCACGAGTGGTGGAGGACCAACGGCGTTAGTCCGGTGAGTATCTTAGTAATGTTTTTGGTTTGTTCAATCAAATTTGAGAGTAATATAACAGTGTATTTCAAAAAACATAGGATAAATATGAATTAGATTAATATTAAAAAAATTGTTATTTTTTAGTACATATGTTTAATTTTATTTTTCCATGTATTAATTCTTATCAGGAAGACTTCAAATATGGAGAATATGATGATCATCACACCTACTTTGAACGAGAAGGTATATATATATATATAGACATAAATGATAAATGATAAGCAGGTAGTTATATATTAATAATGTATGGATTGTAACTGTGATTGAAATTTCAGGGGGATTTGAGGGATTTTGGGAAGCTCTTAAGAAAGAGTATGAATCAGCAGAGCCACCAACTGGCTTCCAAGGTATATATGATTAATATTAATCTTGCATCGATTAATTAAATAAATACTAAAATTAGTCTTTAAGTATTGATTTTTCAATTCTCTGATTTGATTATTAAGGTATATATGATTAATATTAATCTTGCATCGATTAATTAAATAAATACTAAAATTAGTCTTTAAGTATTGATTTTTCAATTCTCTGATTTGATTATTAATTTTGTGAACAGGGCTAATCTCTTGGTTGTTTCCTCCGGCAATAATTCTTGGCCTTATTTACAATGTCCCGGTATGAAAAATTATCTCACTTAATAATTTTATTATTAAAACATATTAATAATGCATTACAAAAAATACCATTCTAATTGCTGACATACACTAGATTGTCCAGTGATAAGTCATTTAAATGACAAATGAGTGATGCAGGATCAAATCTCCCATGCCTCTTATATTAATTTTGCACTACTATACAAAATACTATAAAAAATAGTTCACTCATTATTCATTGTGGAATGAGCTGTATTCTCCACTCCACCTCTCTAAGATTGCAAGACAGCCTATCATTGCTCCGTGAATTAGCTTAACTCATATAATAAATTTTTAAAAATCATTAAACCACCATAACTAGTGCATTAACATATTTGTTTGTCTCTTTGACAATTTTTTACTTTATAATTTAAATTCATTGTAAATAAGAATATGTAATATTTTATAATTTATTGATTTATTTATTTGGGTGTGTTTGAATTAGGGTGAATATTTATACATTGGAGCTGGAATATTTGTGGTGATATTCTGTGGAATTGAAATGGGGAAACCAGATAAACCACATAACTTTGAGCCAGAGATATACAACATGGAGAGGAGCGCTAGAGACAAGTTAATAGCTGATTACAACACCATGGATATTTGGGATTTCAATGAGAAATATGGTCATCTTTGGGACTTCACTGTCAAACGTGACAGACCTTTTTCATAATCTCATCATCTTCCTCTTTTATCAACTTAATTTACATGGTGTATGTATATAACATATTATATATCTACTTGTGTTTTGTTTTTTTTGAATAAACTTGTGTTTTGTTTTAATCAAAGAGATATAAGTCATGTTTAATCACTTTGTGTGGTTTTTTTTTTAAAAAAATAAAATCGATAAATCACAAATTTATTTGAAAATTAAATCAAAACAAATAAATCAACCTGGACAGACATAAAAAAAAACAAAAACAAAAAACATAAAAAATAAACTCGAAAAAAAAACTGTAAGTAAAGAGGACATCACCAGTAGTGATACACCCTTAAGAAAAAACAAAACTAAATAGAACACCGAATTTTTTATATTAAATTTGTTATTTGTAATTTGTAATTTGTAGTGATGGGTTATTTTTTTTAAAGAATTTTTACTATTATTATTATTATTATTATTTTGATAAAAAAAGATTAAACACAGTTGAAAAAGATAACCTAGTTACAAGTTCATTCAAGGTGATATAATCATGACTCATGAGTCATAACAGAGAAAATTACCCGAATTATATATTAGCCTTCATTTTTATCAGAATAAAAAAAAATTTATTAGTCTTTTCATATCCTGATTCTCCGGAAGTTGTTGAGACAAGAGCTAAAGAATTTGGGATTTTGTTGTTTAATGTCTATAAATCAATTAATCCAATTCATAATTTATTTTTATTTTTAAAATTAGATGCTATTAATTAATATTTTCAGGTTTTTAAAAGCGATTTATTAAAATGACTCAGGCATCACTTATTTTTATATATCAGCTTTTCTATGAAAAGAAAAAAAAAGGTGCATAAAATAAAAGTAAAAAAAGTTCAATCAATTCTTCCCTCTTTTTCCATCCAATAATTATTCTTATTCTACACAAAAGCTTCCTAAAACTCCATTCGTGTAGAAAAGGGTTACTTTATTGTTGCAAGTCTTTGACTAAAACTTTCTTTTTTATTATTATTATTATTTTTATAATTTATCTCTATTTGCCTTCTTTCCTTTCATGTGATTAATATTAATATTAATATTAATATTAATAATAATATTATTATTAGAAGGAAGGCACAAGAAGAGACATTTAAAAAAGATAGATTAAGATCATCATTTTGGATGTTGAAGCTAAAGAATCATAAATAAAGTTCTTACAAAAGTTGAGATGAGAGTTTTATCTATTTGAGTATATTTAACAAAAATGAAGAAAAAATTTATTTATTTCAACCTTGTTTTGATATGAAGATTGAAGGTAGCCAAGTTTGGTAGTTATTTTAATATCGAGATAATTTGTGAAATATTAATGATATAAAAATAGAAGGATAAAGTGGTTTTATATCTAGATTTTCAAAACAAAAATGTTTCTTATTTATCATTGGTACTCTCAAATAAAATAAATATGTATTTTTGCCTTAACAATGAAATAAATTTAAAAATATTTAAAATTTAAGAGCTTTTAATATGTATTTTGTTTTCATTGTTTAGGAAACAACATCAACGTCATGAAAACATCCAAAAACAGTATGATATGCATGCTTTTGAAAGGACATTCTTGAATTTTGCTTTCTTGTGTCTTTGTGAATGTATCTTGGAATAATTATTTTATTTGCAACCAATAATTTCTTATCCTCCCACTCAAACTTATCTTGCTCTTGTCCAATCTTTCATGCCCACCTAATTTTCAAAAATCAAATTTGGAAATAATTTGCCATAAAATTGAAGACTAATTTGAAAACAATTTCAATTTTTAAATTTGTAGAAAATAAAATTGAAAGTGAAATTGATTTAATGTATGCAACCCAATCTTATAGTGAAATAAATGTGGATAAACCATGACTTTATTGAAAAGGAAAAGCGATCTGAAAATAGGAGACTCTATCACTGCAGGGGTGAGGAGGCGACATACGACAAAAGGAGGTATAAAGACAAGGAGAAAAATCTAAGTAGGCGGAAGGCAGCGTCGCAGATCTCGAGCGCTTCCAGAAAGACATCGAAGCAACTACTCGCATGCGACGTCGAGGTCGAGTCGCCAACAAGATTTGGGGCTCTAACGCTGAGAAAGTTGAGTGAGAGCTTGATCTTCTGTGAAGCATCATTGAAGGATTGCTGATGGCTTTCAGCGGCTATTGAGAATCAAGAAAGAAGCATATTGGCACTTTTAAACATAATGTTGTAAGACGGTAACACATTCAAGTGAAAAATACGCGAATTTTGTTGGATCCAAATGTTCCACAGGATTGCACAGGATCCAATCTCATAGTTATACTCCCTTGTGTTCTCTATATATATAGTTAGTTATATTGTGTTTTTTATTTAGTATTTTAAAAATCTATTTTCATACCTCATCTCTGGTGTGAGAATTTCTTCTGTGTTTACTATTTGTTTTTTTTCTCAATAAAACTATAATTTATCCATTTTATTAAAAAACCTATTTTATTTTATATTTTAAAAATAAAAATTAACCAATTATATAGATTGAATAAAATTTGTCATGCCATCTTATGTTATTAAAAGTTATGCAAATAAATAAAATTGATTAAAAAAATAATTAATTACCCTAACGGTATAAATTACAAATCGAAAATCATTGGTATTGTAGAAGTGATGTCGATTCCCAGTGGCACTGTATCAAGCACTATTTATTTACTGTATGCTAAGTCATAATGTAGGAGAATCATATTCTCTATCTTTTTTAGGGTTGTATAGTAAGAATTTTTATCCGGTAAACTTGGTTCCGTGGTAACTACCATGGAACCAAGATGGTAACTACCACGGAACCAAGAGGTGGCTCATTCTTAGCTATAAGTTTATAAATTTTATTATTTTTTATTATATAATTTAAGGATATGTTGGTAGTTATCTTAAAAAATTCATGCCTTTTACTTTAGAAGTTATTAAATTGAGGCAATCCAACAGATGACGAATGGGATCATCTCTCGTATAATAAGAGATTTACCATAATGTTATTATAATATCTAATATATAATCTAAAACATATATTGCAGGTTATCATTGTCCTACGTATTAATTAGTTTCATATGATAAATCTTTAGGATGCCATTAAATTACTGTAGATGTATTTCTATACCTATATTTTTAACGGCATGATATGAGGTTTGTTGCTATTTGCAAATAAAAAAAATAATAAATATTAGATTTATTTTTATTATGAAACAAAAATTTAAAATAATTTGATAATGCATGTGAGGAAGAAGTTTCTCGGAATCTCAAGTTACGAATTATCTTTCTCTCTATTTCCTATCAATACCACAATTTTAAATGGCAAATTATTTATATCCATAATTATTTATTAAATAATTTTTTTCTCCCTTTCATTTTTCCAGAGCTACAATGCACGTGAGTCACGTGACCTCGAGACATGAAAAACAAGGTTATTGTGCTTTGAGAGTTCCATTAAAAAGCTCGTGTATGTCTCTTGCACAAGTGCATTTCCAATAACGCCCTCCACATTTTTCACAATTCCCAAATAATTTATCTATAAGTTGTAATATACATTGATCTACATATAAAAAGAAATTTTTTAAAAAAATTATATTAAAATAACTTCACAAGCTTGTATAGTAAATTACAATTTTTGGCGCTAAAAAAATAAAAAAAATTTTCTTTTTTTTTTTTCAAATCAATAATAAAAAGAGAAGGGTGTATCAGTAAACATACTAAATGGGACAAACTGGCATAAATTTTGATGATTTTAGAAATTATTTCGTTCATTTTTAAAAAAATAAAATAAATAAATAAATAAATTATTTATTTATCTTTTTCTTTCCATTCCACATAAATTACAATTTTTGGCGCTAAAAAATTATTATTATTATTTTTTTTCAAATCAATAATAGAAAGAGAAAGGGTGAATCAGTAAACTTACTAAATGGGAACAAACGGGATCATAAATTTTGATGATTTTAGAAATTATTTCGTTCATTTTTAGAAATAAATAAATAAATAAATAAATAAATTATTTATTTATTATTATTATTTTTTCCATTTCGCCCGCCATGGATTCTCAGCCTACAACTACAAGAGTCTGAGAGGCTTCGATCTCGGTGGGGTTTCAAGGACGAGGGCACGGCGTCGTGAGGAGCGGATCCGAGGCTCCATTCATGTGCTCCAAGATGCAGCTCTCCATCTCTTGGACATCTCCTCGGCCACTCACCGGTGTCTCGCCGGCGTCCTTGCGACGCCACCAACGGTCGTACACCTCACTCTCTTCTTCTTTTTGATTGGTTGCATTGGAAGTGATGGTGTTGTGGTCTGAGTTCTTGGATTTTTCTTGTTTTTTTGTTTTTGTTTTTGTTTTTGAGTGTTGGTGTTGTGGGGGTATTGATTGTGAGAGTCTGATTGTTTTCTTTGGGTTTTTGATTTAGAGTGTTGTTACTGTTCTTTAGAATTGGTGTTGTGGTCTGGGTTTCTTGAATTTTTCGTCATTTTTCGTGTTTTTTTGGGTGCTGGTGTTATGAGGTGCTGATCTATTAGAATTTGGTTCTTTGGCCATTGATGCAGAGAATCCTGTTTTGGTTTTCTTGCATCGTTGATTGATGTTTTTGTTTTGGGATTTTATCATTGATTTTATATGTTGATGATATTCCTGAGGGCGGGTGGGTGTTGTGGTCTGGGTTTTTTGAATTTTCTTGGGTTTTATTTCTGTTATTGAGTGTTGGAGTTATCAGGTCTTGATTATGTGAATCTTTTTATTTGGGTTTTATTAACATTGTTGATTTTGTTTTAATTTAATTTGATTTGATTTGATTTTTTTTTTCTTATTTTTTCTTGAGGAATGGTGTAGTGGTCCGGGGTTTTTGAATTTTCATGGGTTTTAGTGATTATGAGCGTTAGTGTTATAGCGTGCTGATTAATGAGAGTTTGATTCTTAGGGCATTGATGAAGAAAGCCCTATTTTGCTTTTTTCTGATATTGGGTTGGTCTGGCTGATATTTTGTTCTTGGGTTTTGGCGTTATGCTCTGGGGTTTTTGATTTCTCTTGAATTTTAGTCTTCATTAAGTGCTGTGGTTGTGGTTGTAGTTGGGTTCTTCATTATGAGAGTCTGATTTTTTGGGCATTGCTTCATAGGGTTCTGTTTAGTTTTGATGAGCCGTGGATTGGTCTTTTGATGTTCTGTCTCAACTTTCATCACTGTGTTCTTGGTTTTTTTTTCTTTGTTATGACTTAGGTTCTTGAAGTGGTTTGCCTTTTTAAACTTTCTTGGGTTTTATTCTTCCTGAATGTTGTAGTTCTGTTCTTGAAATTTCGTGGATTCAAGTCTTCTTTAATCTTGTAATTGTGGTATGGGTCCTTGACTTACCTTGGGTTTTGAACTTCTCAAGAATGTTTTTGAATTTCCTAAGGTTAATCATCTTCATGGTCTGGGTTCTCGATTATGTGAGTTGTATTTTTTGAGCATTGCTGCAGTGAGTCTTGTTTTGGTTTTGATGTGCAATTATTATTATTATTTTTTGGGTTGGTCATCACTGTTCCTGGGTATTGGTGTTGAGAGTCTTTGATCTCTGGCTTCTTCTTGGTGGTTTGTGTTTTTGAGCTCTCGTGGATTTTAATGGTGCTGAGAATTTATTTTGTAGCCTGTATTCTTAAAGTTTCTTTGGTTTTTATGATCTTGACTCTTGAGTGTGAGCATTGGGTCTTGTTCACGAGAGTCTGATTCTAAGGGCTTTTCTACAGAGAATCTCTCTCTCTCTGGTTAGTGTCATGGAATTTTCTTTTAATGTTTTTGTTTGGATTGTTTCACTTTTCATGGATTTCGGTGTTGAGTGTTTTTCGTTTTTGGGTTGTGCCAGTTCTTTAGAAACTCTGAATGATTTGTCAATGAGTATATTTCTTACAAAGTATAAAGATAATTTGAAGAAGCTAATTTGGTGACCTTCTCTATTTGCATTGCATGGTTTATATAAGCATGAAATAATTTGAATGGGTTCATAACGTTTACTTCATAGAGGTGTGTAATTCTACAATTAAACTGTAGTTAGGCATGATAAATCATGTTTAAGCCAACAAACTACTGTTGAATAATATCGATTATGAATTTCTACTTGACTTGGGGAAGGAGATTATTATTCAAATCTTGGCTTATTACAGACTATGGAATTTGGATAATGTCCCTATCTGTTGTTTCACTCACAAATATTAAATAGCCATTGATATTTTCTTTTGGTTATAATTAGTTACTAACTGTTCAACCTAAGGTAGAGGCATCTATTATGAACTAATTTTTTGTTGTGTAACTCAGGCCATGCTTTTTTACTTGAACAAAGTTGTTAAGTTCTCATTTCATTAGTTTGTGTCTGCCTTGTTCTCTGTATTACATATCAACTCGAGAAAATGAGGAGGACATCATGGTGCAAATTTAATTCTTCCCTAAAAGTTATGTTTGCTACAACTCTTACAACAATGTAATATCTGCTTCCAGGAAGTCTGCTTTCTTTCCATATTGGATGTGCCCTTCAGTAATAACAGCTCATTCTTTATGGAGGTATGATAAAGGTATGCATAGGCTATTTAACTGTCCAAAGGGATTGTGCAGATATTTAATCACCTAGAATGTCTGAAGTGGTGCTTTGGTTACATGTTTTCTGCTTTCAAAGCCTCTCTGTTTACACCTGGTATGCGGTTTTCCTGGTATAATTACAGTCTGCAATGATCCATATGTAAACTTGGTCATATCTTCTTTTTTAGTTCGTCCGTTTGAAGATGCTAATAGTTAATTTTCAGAAAGTATGCTGAAAACCAATGGGGCTTAGTGCACGGGCATGAATGAGCTACCCACATGAAGCAATTCCCCAACTTCATCACTCATCCTGTTAGTGATCCTTGTGTGCCATCTGGATTGTATGTAGGCTATGTTGTGACATGGTCAAGATACTGAGTATGCATTCAAATGAGTAAAACTACAATTTTGCTTATTTGCAATTTAGATAACTACCAAGGTTTTAGTGCATATTTTGATTAATGACTTAATGCTTAATACATGTCAATTATTTATTGATTAACATGTTTTCTTTTTTGTCTTAGGATAGGAAAATGTTCTTTTCTTGGAGGAAATCATCATTGTGCTTATGAACATATAAATAAAATTGGTATTAGTCAATGAATGAACTACTAGTGTTCAGCTGTTTTCTCTTCACATTTCTTTTTTCTTTTTCTTTTTTCCTGATTGATTAGATAAATCTATGATATTTATGTTTTTAACATCAAGCTCGGGAAATGACTAAGTGTTAAAAAAAAAACCTCAAACATGAATTTTCCATTCTCTTAGCAATTTGTCTCTCAATCTCTTCAAAAATACCTCATGTGTTGTGACTTATGTACATGCAAAATCTGGTTGTTTTAGAATTGAAATTGAAGTGCTAAGACCTTACTGTATCTAGTAAAAGAAAGATATCCCACTGTTCACTATTATAGTTCCATCTGAAATGATGTGAAAAAGCAGTATTTCACTCTTTATATAATCTTTGTGTTCAATTTAAGTAGTTTTTCATTGATTGTAATTTTTTTTATTGCCAATAGCTCCTACTACTTGATATAATGTTGCTCTATGCTCTGTGGTCAATGTAATAAATTGTGCATAAGTTTCACTTCATTGTTATTTTTGCTGTCCTTTTAATTTGTTGGCTACACAGAATACACTGCATTTTTAACTACCATTTTTTACTTGCATTCAAATATTACTCGTCCAGACAAATGGAAGGCTGGTTCTATATGGAGGCTAGAGAGCATCTGTTCAACCACCTCTAATTTCTTGCGTGTTTGGTTACCTGAGTGTGATTTGACATGTATTCCTATAGAGGGTGAAATTTATAATGAAGTTAACACAAGATGGAAAAGTTACATAGTGCAATTGGTTTTTTTGATGTCCCGACAGGTAACTACATTTTGAGCATATATTTGTCGGTTATTTTATGATTAATTAGAAACTTTGATATAATTTCAGTTCATATTTCACAAAGTGATTGTTCGTCTTTCTTACTATTTTCCAGTTTATGTGGTGCTGCTACTACGTGAAAACCATACTGAAATTAGTTAATCAAAATCAATATAAGGCAGTGTTATAAGAATAAATTACTTTATAATTTATGTTGTTGATCTTATAAGATGGTTTTTCAAGTCAATTGACTTTACATGCACTTGCAAAGGGGAGTGTTTTTTGCTTGCTTTTCATGGACTGGCTAATTGTTAGATTAGAAAATGATGAATAAGTGAGTGGAAATAATGAATAACATTTAGTTACTTTGACAATAACATAGCATACTTGACAAAACTTTTGGCAATCATGTGGGAAAGTTTGGTTTGTATGCGGATTATTTTAAAAATTCAAAGTTAATCCATTGACTTTTAAAAATTGGCAGTTTATCTACTTAGATCAAACAACTAAATAAACATAAAATTTATTTACAATGTTGAACTTGAGCTTGGTGCCATTGACTAAAATTTTGTTCATAAACAATGTAATTCTAAATCAGCGATTATACTGCATTGCTTTTCTAGTTCAATTTTTTTAAATTTGACTAGCATGCCTATCAAAGGCCATACACTTGGCAGAGAGATTTTAGAGTTCAATAGTAGGTTTATTTTATGTCCTCTGCTTTGACATTTTGATAACATTTCAGGCAGGCCAAATCAACAACATTTTAGGATGCATGCCACTGTATGTCATATCTAAATTGGCATGGTTGCGTCAAATGCAATCATTGATGGGGCCTGTTCTGCAAGATTTTGGAACCTCAAGCCTGCCTTTTGCTTGTGTGTCAAACTCTGTCAACAAGCCCGTACCTTTACAGCTGGATGTATCATTTCCATCTTTTCATGATTTTAAATGGAGTTTAGCTCGGCTATATTATCTGTTTAACTTACAGCTAGAAAGAAACATCAGCTCGTAAGTCAATTACATAACTGCAACTATTGGTTTTGATATTCATTAGTTGTAATCAACTTATGCTTTTATCAGTACTGGTAGCCCCCACCCCCTCCTCGGGTTGCTAACTCTGTGTGAAATGCATTACCTTCTTTAATGTGCTAACCCTCTCTGTATTTTTTTTTTCCTAACTGTTGATTTTTAAATAAATTCACAACATTATTTTCTTTACCTAGTGCCCTAACCGGTCCTAGCCTTCATCAGTGGTTGACTTTTCTGTAAAGTATTCGGTCTTTTTGCCATATATATTTAAATCTTGATATTATGAATATTGCCATTGCAAAGTGAATTGATGCTCATAATATATTTGCAGGAAATTTTCAGAAGAGGAGAAAAAGCATGAATAGGCTACAAACAAATTTTTAGTTTTTAACTTTGACTTAACAAATAACGAAACAAGTTTCACTTTTTTGTTTTCGTTTTTGGTTTCAGATTCTACCTCTAGTTTTGGTTTTCAAAATTTTCTAAAGGGAGCAGTTAAGAGTGCAAAGGGTTGTGATTTTTGAGAATTAAGAATTGCAAATTCTTATCTCTCTATTTTTTGCAAATTCTTATCTGCTTAACTTGAATGACACGGTTATGTTAGTCCTGGATCTTATTCTTTTTGAAGCATTATAGTTTTATCCTCTCTTCTTGTGGATTTATTGCACAAAGGCTTTAAGGGAGGTTTACAAGTTCATCTATCTTCAATGCATGCTGTGAAGCATAAGGTTTTACAGCTGCACTGTGGTTGTCACAATTTCTTCACCTTGATGATATTATCTTGTATGGTTTGTAGGTTTCTCATTGCACTACTCGCTACATGCTTTTCGTTTGTGATAGTTGGAGGTTTCTTATTTTACAAGTTCAGGTAGTCTGCTATGCTTTACTTTTTTACTGATCTTGCGAGAACAAAGTGGGTTTTTGATATTTCTTATCTTCTATCATCTTTTGTGTGACCTGGTATGACTTGTTTCTTATTGATGGCAATAGTAGTTTGTCATACTTGTCCTCTTGCATCTGTGCCGTCACCTCCCACTAATATCCTTCTATTCTACTCACAATTATAAAAACTTTTGTGTCAAAAACTATTCTAATTGATGTATTATAAAACATAGCTATTCTACTCCATTGTGAACACATGAAAACTTTTTATTTTAATGTTTGAATCTATTGCACAACCTCTCCATTGAAGTAGCCTTTGATTTCATCCTCTCCATTGACTCTCTGCTTTGATTTGATTCAGGCTGCTATGATGTATAACAGCTAGTCTTGTGCGCGGCAGTTTTACTTTTTTTTTTTTCACTCTAAGGGTTGCTTTCATTTATGTGAAACCTCAGTTACATTCATTCACCAACTTCTATCCACATTATTTTTCTTCTCATAGGACATACATTTGGCATGATCTCTATTATGAACCACAATTGCTTTCCTTTGAATTAATTTTAATTTTTTATTTTTTGCTTAGATTTGCATTCCACCTATAAGATCTACAATATGTGGGAATAAGGTGAACAGAGAATGATTACTACTCTGAATGTAGAGTGTTTCACTATTGGCTTCGCCGTTATTGATTATGACTTTTCTGTAGACACATATTCCCCATGAATTCCTGGTGTGCCTGCGTTTATTTTCAGAAGTTGCTTAAATTAATTTGGATTGGGTGGAGATGTCTAGCAATTGAGCCTTAATTTTTCAATCAGACAGAACGTGTTCATTCTCCTAAATTGCAGTGGACTTTGGTAAACAGAGCATCATGTGCTATCAATGGAATCTTTAATAGTTTAAATTTTTGGTGTTTGCCTCCTGTAAACCATTTACTGCATAAAGTTGGTGACAGAATGGTGGTTATTCTATAAAATTTTAATATATGCTTTGCTGATGTGCACTTGAATTGTTAGATAAATATGTTCAACGCACTTCAGCTAATGATAGTTGATAGAACAAACTAAGTGAGGTTTTGCATATCACGAGGGAGGTAAAACTATTGAAATCTGATTCACTGTCATTACTTGAAGGTGAGGTTAGGTATTGCAGTCAGGTGGATTTTTCCTAATAGAAAATATGTACTAGTTTGTTTGCTTTACTACTGGCTGATGCTGGCTCTAACCTGACATGATGGGTTTGGAGCAATGAGAAATATTTCTGTATTTGGTGTACATAAATGTACATACTCATTTATTGCAATATTACCAACGGTCTTGTGCGCTAGGCTGTCTTTTTTCGAGTGTTGCACGGGTTTCCTTATACTATGTGGTTTTCAAATTGAATAACTCACAGGAGACCTTTATTCATTAAAAGATGAAATCAAATGGGCAAACCATTTGTTAGCTGGCATAAATTTCCCTCTTAATCTCTTTAATTGGCCTAGCCTTCTGCAAGACTTCCATTTTTGGTTTGTTTCTGTCATGGACTTTGTACAAGAATTTTGCTGATTGTTATCTTTCCCTCTTAATTAACAATCTCTATTCAGTTCAGGGATTAAAAATCTAGTTGATTAATGCACTTGCTATATTTAAGCTTTATTTTAAAACTCCTTCCATGCACAATTTTCTGTTTTAAGTATGTGGGATGATGTTAATCCAGGAATAAACAGCAATCTCTTGAGGACTGCTTTTGGGAAGCTTGGGCATGCCTTTGTTCATCATCTACTCATCTAAGAGTAAGACCTTGTACTATAAAGATTTTATCATAGAGAGACTTCTATCCACAGGTCACCAAAATTAACGTCTTATATTAATTTCCTATTTCCTCCACATCACTGTTTCTTCTTTTTCAATCCACTGTGCTTACATGACAGCAAAAAACTCGGGTGGAACGAATTCTTGGCCTTGTTCTTGCTATTTGGGGTATATTGTTCTACTCCCGTTTGTTAAGCACAATGACTGAACAATTTAGAGTAAGTTTTTCTTCTGAAAGAAACTGAGAATATATAAGATGGCAGGTATCATGCTAAAGTTACTATCTGATGTGTGCCATCTTGGCAGAACAACATGCGAAAGCTCAGAGAAGGAGCACAATTGCAAGCAATGGAGTCTGATCATATAATTATCTGTGGAGTTAACAGCCATTTAACATTTATATTGAAGCAACTGGACAAGTTTCATGAGTCTGCCATCCGTCTAGGTACTGCTACATCTAGGTAATGGGTCTAGCAATCTGGCGTAAAATTTTGTCATAACCAGTTACTATATTGAAGTCTTCTTTTTGTGTATATCTTATGCTAATGCAAAGGAAGCAAAGGATTCTTCTACTATCTGACCTTCCAAGGAAGCAAATGGAGAAGATTGGGGATAACATCACCAAAGATTTAGATCATGTTGATGTCCTTACCAAAAGGTTCGGAAATTTATGCACTCAAGATAGTATTTCTGATATTTAGTACTTTGCCTTTTCTGATATTTATTGAGAATTGTAACACTCCTTAAATTATGTATTTTGTATAAGTTAGTTGAGGTATGTCATGTGTGCTCCATATTCCAATTCTAACAAAAGAAAGTCAAATTGGGTTAAAACATACATCCACTATAAACTAGCAAACCATATTAATTGACAGTTGTTGCTAATAGTTAATAGATTGATATTAGTCCAACAAGCCAAGGATTGGGACTTTTAGAGGCGTGAGCCATAAACCTTGATGTACCCTCCCATAAGCTTATACTCTATTTGCAAAATAGCAAGCATGCCTGTCGTTAGTTGATAGTTAAATTTGATCACTATGAAAATATTCAATCCTTTAGTGGCCACCACAATAGATAGTTATTTCATAAGTATATTGTTTTGATAAGAGGTTAATTTATGAACATATTTCTCTGTGGACTTAATCATATCTTGTATCCTCAGTTGCAGCCTTAGCTTGACAAAGTCTTTTGAAAGGGCGGCAGCAAATAAGGCGCGCTCTATTATTATTTTACCAACAAAGAGCGACAGGTTAGTATGACTTACGAATTTTTCTTGCACTAATTTATAAAATCTCAAGTTCACTTCTGTGATATAGATTTGCAAACTAGAAAATTTCATAATTAACATTTTGAATTAAATGTTATTAAAAATATAATCTAGGTCTTAAAGATGATGGAATTTCGTTTTTTAAGTATGAGTGGTAAAAATAATCCGGCTTGTATAATGGACTTGAGGATGATTTGAAGCACTATCCTCACAAAGAGAATATCATGAAGGAGACTTGTGCTTGAATCGTATGGCTAATGTGGTGTTTTCACCTCCACTAGTTGTTCTACACTATTCTCAGCAAATGGTAACAATATTCATTTTAAAGGGCTTTTCCCTCCATCACGCCAACTTGTTTGCCAAGTTTTGAGATATACTTCATTTTTTTTTATGGATGGCCCTCTTTTTCTCTCATCTTCCTATTACCAAGTAAGAGAGAAATTCTTATTTTAGTTCTAAAAGGTTCAAACATCAAGGAAATAGGAACTTCATTTTGGCTTTTCCTCAAATTCAGGGGTTTTAAAAAAAAAAAAAGGGTATATTTTAATTAATAAGTAAATTTTAATTTTAAAAATGGGTAGGAGAGTTAATTTTGGAATTGGAGTTGAGTGTGTTGTGGATTCTTGAACATTGGAAGTGGCCTTTAATCATTTGATACTGGGATGGTGTTCTGCATCTGCTTTATGCATATCTCAAATCATTTTTAAAGTCAATATTTTTGAGCTGGCATACAATCAATTATACCGGACGAAGGAGAGGAGATAGGAAATATGTTTGTAATTCTTGAAATATTAAAGTTTTAGAAAATTAGGGTTGATGTTTCTGGCCTGCTTTCGGAGTTATGGGGATTTGTTAAACTAATAGATAAATCATTGTTAGATGCAAATAATGGTATGCAATTCAATAGTCTATGGTATAGCCTAAAGCTAGACATAGTATAGTCTTATGATATTGGATGCCTCTTGGATGACACTAGTAGGTTTGGCCCTTTTCAAAGATACCATGGTTTAAAGGTTACCACAGTTGAACTACGAAAGGAAATTGGCTTGATTTGCTAAAAGTATTTCTGCCACTTGTCATGACTGGATTGGAAGTTCGACTGTATTGGAAGTTTGAGAGTGGCAGGAATATACTCAAGGCCTGGACTTGCAACCCACGCATACTGCACACGTGGCTATCCATGCTCTATTTGCAAGAACTTCCTTATGCAGATAGCCTTTAACCGTAATATGTTGATATAAGTTTCAGTATTATTTTATCTTGTCAAAATCATATATATATATACACACACACAGCATTTTACTTCCATGTGTTTTTATGACTAATCAGGTATGAAGTTGATACAGATGCTTTTCTCTCACTGTTAGCTCTACAGCCTATCCCTAAAATGGCTTCTGTCCCAACTGTCGTTGAGGTAAAAATTATGTCTTTCTCATAATTTTTCTTCAAACGCCTGTTTGATTGAGATAATGTTGTGAAATAGCTTGACACTCAAGACTTGTGTTGTTTTCCCTGAATTTGAACCTTTTACAGTTTATGAGGTTTAACTAATTCAGCTTATGCTGGTTGATGACTGTAGGCCTCAAACTCTAGCACTTGTGAGCTTCTAAAATCAATCTCGGGTTTGAATGTACAACCTGTTGAAATGGCTGCATCTAAATTGTTTGTCCAGTGCACAAGGCAGAAAGGGCTCTTAAAGATCTACAGGCACTTGCTTAACTATAGAAGTATTTTCTTCTTCTTACTGCAAGTAACTTTATTGAGAATTTCATTATCTACTTACAGCATCTTAGAGTTAATGAGTATATATTGAGTGAAATCTGCTACCTTTCATCTATAGGTATATATCATTTGGTTACAAATCATATGGTCTAGCACAACATATTGGTCTTACTAACTCTGTTTAGCAATTTGGCTTTAGATTGGAATATTAAAATTTCCAATTAAGTGCATATATACCCCTCCAAATTGCCAAAATGTATTTATATCAAAATAATTGTCATATTCAAGCACAAAATCAGTATTTTTTAGCAAATATGAAATACGAATTGGCAATTGTCTAGAATGATTGATTTTGTGCTTTCTGTGTTTCAGCATTTATTCATCTTTTTTTTTTTAGCTTCCTTGCTATACCTTTTTATGCTCCAATTTGAATTAGTTCTATAGTGCATAGGACGAGAAGTTTTAAAGTTTGTGGTTTACTTAGATTTCACATCATATTTTCCATATTTTAGTTTATCTAATAATTTTCTCCTCAATGACATTATATAATCTACAAACTTTATCTGCTTCTTACATTTTCTGTTGTGTGGTTTACAGAAAATGTATTCAATCTTTGTAATTTTCCAAATCTGACTGGAATGAAGTACAGGGATGTGAGGCAAGGAATTCAGGAGGTAGAATTGTACACAATTTAAGTATTTGTTGAATTGAATTGCCTTCATTTTGATAAATTTTCCTCTAATTTTGTTTCTTTGTTTCAGGCAGTGGTCTGTGGTCTCTATAGATCTGGAAAAATAAACTTCCATCCAAATGATGATGATGAGATCAAACCAATCGACAAAGTATGCTTATGTTTTGGCTTATCCATAAGTTTAACAAAATTTGGTTTTCTAAAATTAAAATGAGAAAGCTTGAGTTTGTTGTACTTATCCTTAGAATTGCAAAGTTGTTTTTTGTAAAAACTGTTAAAAGTTTGCAAATATTAGTAATCTTACGAGATGAAAAGACCAAATGAAGCAACTGAGTATGATTAGGTTTTAATTTAGCCTTATGGTTGTCAGCTTTACTTGTTTGTTTAATCTAACTGGCAATCAAGAGGTAAAGGCACATGGACAAGTATGAATACGTTGTGGACGTTTCAGAAGGTCCATTAGGTTTGTATGTAACTCTTAAATCTCAAAGTTGATGATTCTATTCCTTTAACCTCACACTAATTACATATATAAAGAACATGATAAAGGATAATGAAAACTAACTCTAACAAAATTAGGAAACTAACTCTAACAGAAAATCC